>NC_141242.1:25945376-25992876 GCF_054856555.1 Leptonotus elevatus
CGATTCGGTTTGGTTCGATGCACTTGCATCCTCTATATCAAACTACAATTTTCCGGTTCAAAGCGGTTTTTGTTCCATCATATTTTTTTAATCGATTCTTATATTAATTATTCCATTAATTAATCATGTAATTGGATAACATTTATTTTCATACTGAATATTGATATTTATATTGATATATTACAAAACTTTTTTTATACCAATTACAGTTTTTTTAAATCAATCAAATGATTTTCTGATTCAAAACCTTTGTTGCATCGTATTTTTAGAGTCAATTATTATATTGGTTATTCCATAAATTCATCCAATAATTAGATACAATTTTATTTTACATTAACGTTGCATTGCAGAGTTTAAAATGTTAATGTTAAACATTTTTCTACATCATGCATGATCCACCATGCCCAGTGAGTACAAAGAGCCCTGACTTTTTAACTGCGACAGCGCCTATCAGCTTGTATCTTCCTTTTATTTAGTATTGTTTAAATAATGGTTGATTAATTAATGATTGATTAAATAAAATATTTAAGCAATATCACCTGAGAGTGACTGATATAGTCACTGGTTCGGTCATTGTTTTCCAAAGTAAAAACAAATGCTTGCAAATAACAATTATAAAGTGTGCTTTTATGAAGAACGGTAGAAATCGGACAATAATTACTGTTCAGAGGGGGAAATTTGATAATTGATTAGTTGTTGATTAATCAATTAATTTTGGCAGATCTAGTGTAATGTATTTCCCTAGGTGCATTGCTGTGAACTACCCCATTATAGTCTGTATGTGACATTTTATTTTTTGAATGATGGCACATTAGTGGTAATAGTGACTTAGCAATCCTAAAATAATGTTTAATCTTCACCTTTACTAAACATGGTCAACAGGCAGGCACGACATCCGTCCCATACAGGACCTTAATTGATTGCCTTGGAAAAACAGGAGGGAGTTGGAGAGGAGAGTATGTGATTTTCTGCCAGTTTTGATGGCTGGCGTTCAACTCTGCAGTGTAAATGAATTTACAAGTTGAGAGCGCATACATGGCAGCCACCCGCCAGGAAGGCGTGTGCCATGTAGGGCAGCAGACGCTATGTGACCAGAGGCCAGAGAGGACCGAGTTGCAGACAGCAAGAGAAAGGGCCATTGAAGGCGCCGAGAGGCACGCCAGACAAGGTGGCCGCCGCTTTCCATCGGAGGTGCGCGTCCCCACTCGGCTCCGTGATCCTCCATGAGAATCTCAATGAGTGGCGCCGAAAATACGCATGCGCCCGCTGTGTTGTGCGCAAAATCCGTCACAAAACTGCATCTGTGCCGCTGATATTACACCGCGTGTCAATCCGTGTATGTCTCTCTTTTCACCCCCTGGAGAAAGTTGTACTATTACAGCAGTGATGTAATGCCGAGGGTCTTTTGTACACGCTTTCCTCTTGGCTGGAGGTGGCCTTTAATAAATCGGCCCCTTGGCAGAGGCCCGGCCGCCAACACAGGGGTGTATAATAAGTTCATTTATTTGTCAACAGCATGAGAAAGCGGCCGGCTGCGCATGTTCAAAAGGCAGTGAGGGGCTTTGGCTTTGCAGCTATCAAAGGGCCCACCTCTTTGATTCCAGCCGAAGGAAGAAAAATCTCCTTCACGACCGTCCACGGCATGCCGTTTGCTTTGCAATTGAATATGCCGATATGTTAATGCGCAGCCTGCCCCTGCCCCCTCCCAGAAACAGAGACGCGCTTGTGGGGGGAGGAGAGGAGGTGAGGGTCACCAGAGGGCAACTCTATTCTTCCCGCAGAACCTCACGAGGGGTCCGGACACTGCAGGGATGTCAAACGTTTGAACCCGTAGTCACCACGCTGTCCGGCCCTCCGTCTTCATCTTCCTTTTGCTGATGACCCCCCCGCCCCACCCCCGCGTCTCTCAATGGGCTGAAATGAGGTGATGACTCCGGACAATGGAGTGGCACTCTTCCGCCTTCCCTATGGCCGGCCGGCCCGCCACTCTATTAATATGCTAAAAGATAGGAGGGGCCGCCAAGGCAAAGCAAAGCCCGGGCGGGGCATGCGTGTCATTCGGCCCCCACCCCGAGCGTGCTCTCCAGAAAGAAAGGTAGAAGTTGAGCAAGACGTCCAGAGAGATGCAGATTCTCTCTCCCCCGTGCCCCCTAACCCCCCCTCCCTCACGCTTTGCCTTCTCGGGCTTCTGGCCCGTTCACAAGCTGTCTCATTTGCATTATGAATGACAGTGAGGGGAGCTAACAAGGTTATTGGTCTTTGAGACGCGCGCCTGTGACCACACGTGGAAAAAGGACCTACAGCAGTGAGCATTGGCACAGGCACTGAGCCTCTTTATTCCTCCCTTTCCAAGCGCTATGGGGCTTTTTCAGCGAGCACACGATTTACTCAGGAGATGGAAGAAAAGGGGCCGGCCTGGGGAAAAGGGGAGGGGGGGGGGTCTGCTTTTCAGCTCCTTTACAAGCCAAGCGAACCCTCATTATCCAGGCTGCTGGTCATTAGTGAGCGCTGCGTTCAGGCTGTGCGCAATAGAAGGATTATTTAGCAACTGGCTGTTGGATTACCAAATCATACAGTATTGTTTCTCTCATGTACGTACTTTGAGGAACATATTAATTAGAATCTGAAATTATGAAACAAGACCAGATAAATATGTAATCCTATGGTAAATAGTCATGTAATTCCTGATTTAAAGTAACAATGTTTAAAAAATTCTTTTTTTAGTAACTTTACTTGAAATCCTGGACCCTCCATTAAAGGCCATTTAAATGTTTTAAAGGGAAGTTAACCCAAAAATGATGAATATTGTGTTTGTGGAATACGAATTAATTAAGTAGCAAAATCAACGCCGTTTCTCATGCGACGGCCATTGTGCCACTTGCTGTCAATGACATCACAGTTTTCAGTTGGCAGCAAGTCGCAAAATGGCCGCCACATGTGATGGATAAAAAAGGGTGGATTTTGCTGCTTAATTCGTATTCCACAAACACAATGTTAATCACAATGCTGTATTTAGACTTTGTAAAGAACATTTTGGGGTTTATTTCCCTTTTAAACATTTAAATGCCCAATGAATGTGTGGTTCAGGGTCTAAGATTTCAAGTAAAGTTACTAAAAAATGACAATTTTAGTATAAATCCGTATTTTCAAACTCGGCAGTGGGTAAAAGCAAATCCATTTGAAGTATAAGTTCGATGTGTCTCATACGAGATGTCAATGTTTATACACACCCGCTAATACTGGAGACTTCTGCCTTATCATAGAATGACAACATACCCGTAATTAACTAGCGGATTCTTAGCATACTAAATTAGCGATTTAAGATGATTTCGGGATAGGAAATTAAGTGGCAATAAAAACAGTGATAGGCAAGCCCAAATGTCAAATGTATCTGAAAAAGTCAAGTCAAACACGCTGTCACGCCACCACGTGTGCCAACTTCCAAATAAAAGCCTACTATGGTTGCATTGCCGTCATTTCATTATTTGGGAAGCTTTTATTTTGAAGTTCGCCATTGCGTTAGCAGCGTCTTACGTAATGAGTATATTTTCAGCTTCCTTGACATATATAGTTATATTGTATAAATGTCTTCTTCTTTTTTTTATTTGAGGTACCCAAATTATTGAAGGAATGGTATGAGTATCACAAAAAATGGCCTCATCTCTCCCACGTTTAATCAATTAACTTTTTCCCTCTTCATCAGATTTCAGATTCGCCATGTATCCTCCATCCATGATTGCCACAGGAAGTGTGGGGGCGGCAATCTGCGGCTTACAGCTGGACTCTGTGAACCAATCCCAGTGGGGGGACAGTCTGACAGACCTGCTGGCCAAAATCACAAACACAGAAGTGGTGAGTTTTTGTTTGCAAAACTCATTTTAGTCCCATTTTGTCTTTGCCGCGTGTGCGTGGAAAAGGTTGGATCGGACCAGCTAACACCATTAGCACACACTTACATACAGCATGATATAAATACATTGTGTATCTACAAAGATGATTCTCAGGAAGGAATTAAGCAATATGTTCATTCTTGTACTATAGTTTGCAGTAGTGTACAACTGCACTGCATCATATTTGGGATCGGACATATTTTCATAGCCATGGCAATTGACTATGTAGTGGCTTTGTTAAAGATTGGCGAGTACCAATACAAGTATCACCAGTACCGCCCTCTTGTGGCCGTTTTAGGATCAGGAACTAGAAATTAGAAATCAGAAGAATAAAAAAATCTTGGGATATATAGGCCTTTCTTTAAAATGATCGGTCATTGTTTTTTGGGGGAGAATTTTATGTATCAAAAGTACTTGTGGTTTGCCTGCTTGGTATCAGTAGCAGTGACTCCTCAAGAGTACTCCGACATCACTCGTCTTTGTTCGTCACTCTACAACATTTAATGGCAGAAGGAGAACATTTGTTTCCAGAATGTTTGTCAGAACGCTGACTAGTTAGCAAGTGTCAGGTTTTCGTCTGACTAGGGCCTCTTCATGTAAACAATCCTGGGAATGTTACTGTGGTGGGTAAGACGAGTCCAAACAGCGGCGGGACCATGCGCGGTACCTGGCATTCATCATGCGACTGGAGTCTCAAGTCTCAACGTGCTTTATTAGCTCGTTTGCCACTAATGAAATGCAACATTGGAAGGAAAAATCCATCTTGTTTGGACTTGGTGGAGGTCCGTGTTACGAAATTGACCCGTTCACCTTGTATTGGTTAGTTCAAGATGGAAGAGATGTGCCAATCAAATGAAGGGCTTGAAGAATACTGGTGTTTGATTTGCACTTGTTGACTTAGTTGGAACAAGAATTGGTGTGTGCTCACTACACAGGGGGCAGATAGCTGTCGCCCTCGACCGCAGTTTGTTAAATCCCGGCCCAAAAGGCGTCAAAGGAGGAGGAGGCTGAGGTGGACCATCAGGCCTGCATGGTGACAATTGAGCCTCTCCCGCCTCTTCCTTTTGCTTCTTGAAGTGTCGTGGCTGGAAGGCATGGCTCCCTCTGGCGTGTGCTGTGTGAAGTCCCGCTCACCGGCCGGCCGGCCGGCTGAGGAAAAACAAATAGCAGCACAGGACCTCAGTGTGTTTAGACTGCACGCTTCGGGACTTGAGGGAATGAAGTCGCTCTGTGGCTCTCTGATCAACTCCCCACATTCCTGGATCCAGACAAGCCGTGCTTTGCAATGCAGGCTGGAGGCGAGGCCAAGGGCACCTTTCCTAACTCAACATATATATGAGGGACTTAAGTATAAACTGCTTAGGAGCCAGCCAAAAGTAAACAGATTGGCTATGTTTTAATTTGTAAAATTACTCATGGACTTGTATCAGACCACCGGTAAGTGAGACAGCTTTAAAATGGGAATGTACACTAATTTGTTGCTTATTTTCTTTGAAAGCATTTCGATGCAGTCATTGACACGGTCACAGAGATTTTTAGCATAAGTAGAATCTGTGACACACCAAAACGTTACCATGATGACAATTTCGACTGCAGTCACCATGTTGGAGGTTTGAACCAAACTCCGGACACATACAGTAACTTTCTGTATTTGTATTTGGCCAGCAAGAAGGTATTGCTAGCGCTAGCTCAAGAGCCATGCCAAGTGTGAGGGGAAAGTTTTGCCAACGCTGCCTCTGTTGCCAACGACATCATGGCCTAGACCGCCCCCTCCTGGCACTCTGCTGGCATCTGCGCTATCCGTAAGCTGCGCTTTTCCAATGGAAATGTGACAAGGCCCAGTCACCACCTTGGACTGCTGGAAAAATGTGTGTCACGTCATGTGCACACACACACCTGGTATTCCCAACTGTGCTCCCTGTGAAGGATAGATAGCGATGTATCAAAAAAGAGATACAGTAAAAGCTGTAAGGTCAAACAAATAATGCGTTCTGGTGTCAAAATGTCACCATCAAAAGATTCATTAAGTGTGCAACACCAACTGTCGCTTTAGCAAAGCTTAGCTGATTAAAAAAAAAAAAACATTTTTGAGAAGTGTTATTAAACTCAAAACTCTGTGGTGCAAAACGGTGCGTAGAAACAAATTACATTGCTGATATTAAAAATATTGAATGTACTTTTGACCTCCAGCCTTTGGTCATGCTGATGTCAGCTGTTAGCATTTTCCACTGTTCAAGCGTGTGCTAAATTGCTAATGTACCCATCGTGTTTATTTTGTACGTACTAATTGAATAATTAAAATTTTCTGTTGATAGCTGCTGGCTCGCTGCCTGACGTGCTTCTGAACAGACGTCTATGAAAGGTCTACTATACACCGAAGCACTTGTTTTGGTCTTTCCTGACTCTGCAGTTCACATTAGCAATTAGCGTCACCTTCTCCATCTTCTCTTAATCACTATTTCCTCTCTTCCTCCTGTTTTCTACTTTTCTTGTCTTCTTACAACTTTGTAGCCTTTAAACTGTAGTTTGAGATCTTGTGATATGAGTTGCAGAACGACCGTGGATACAGCAAGCAAAACGCGTTTATTTTGGAAGATCAACAACAGTTTTGGGCCACAGAAAAAAGAATGATGGCCTTTTCTATAGTTAGGATTTCCACTGTCAGCCTCTTTCTGGAAGATTCTTGAGATAAGTGCGTCGTCTGTTGTGTGTGTGCTCACCAGCGCTGACCATCGAGCCCTGTGTGGTGCAGTCGGCACTTGAAACGCATTCCATGGCTTCACACTTTTCTTCCTTTTGGTTTAGTCTGTCTGCGCGACTTCCCCCTGCCGCTCGTGTCACAAAGGCCGCCCAGGAATAATGTGCTTGCCTTGTCACGCAGATCGATTGCTGAAATATGGCGAATAGTTGAGGTGCGAGGACTCATGTGCCTTCCGGTTTGAGGCAGCACCACAAGCAGAGGTGGCAAATCCAGTTCCAGAAAGTAAAAACCCTGCCACAGTTTGGCTTTAGCCCCTGATGCTAGCTACAGCTAGCTATAGGGATCGGTAACTGGTGCTAGCTAGCTAGCTAGAGCTATCTATAGGGAGCTAGCTAAAGCTAGCAATAGGGAGCTAGCTAGCACCTGGGGTAAAGGCCAAACGGTGGCAGGGTTTTTACTTTCTGGATCTGGATTGCTCACTTAAGCGCTCTGTCTTCAGGGATGAGGTTCGCTGTTTGTCTTTGCTATGCAAGCACCTCGATCTTCCCTGAAAATGCTACCAATGTTTCCAGTAGTCACACGCTGAAGTCATAAAACGTTCTCAAATAAAGCCTATACGGCTTGGCAAGTGGTTAGAGTTGCCGCTGAAAAGGCTTCAGAGTCTGTGAGAGTGTCTTATTAGAAGTGAAGGCGTGCATTCTTGCGGTAAAACGCAGGCAGTTGCTATACATGTTTGCTTTGCTGAGGGTTCTCACAGGAATTGAGATTTTATAACTGTTGGGGCACATGTTGGTGTGTTAGAGGATTGCCCCCAATTGGGTTTCCTTCATATCTGACCCAGTCAAGATCAAATCCATATTCCCGGATTCTAACCACCAGTGTGACGAAATAAGATTTAGTGGTGGCAATTACTTCAAGCTGGAACTAAATCTGAAGGGGGAAAAAACTCAATAGGCACAAATAGACAGGACTACATTTTGGAAACTTGTCTCATGCATGTTTTAGCCTGTAATCTGCATTGCTGTTTGACCTTGGCCTCTTGTCAGTGAGCCATGTGTTGCTCCTGAAGAGCACAACTCTGTTCTGGGTTATGTCTTGTTTCTTCTGAAAATAAAACACTGGCTCTCCGGGTTTAAATAAAAAAAAACTTTGAGCCAAATAACTTTTTTTCGTGTTACAGTATCACTCAGCTCAAAGGTAGTGTTCTCCATTAGCGCACTCAATTGGGAACAAATGTTCCCGCTGCACCACCAATAAAACATCTGTGGGATTCTTCTGCTAACAATCTATTCAACAGTCGGCACCACCACAGTCGGCCCCCCCCGCTCGTCCCCACCGTGGGCCAGCCATCACAGACGGATATGAGGGCTCAGTGCTGTTGAGAGGCTCCTCTCCCAGGTGGATTCTCACATTGCCAGAGCACCTTTGATGGTGAAAGGCGAGCCGGCCGGCTCTCCCGTGGATCCCCCGCAGGCAGGCAGGCAGGCAGGCAGGCACAAGGACTGGCTCTCGTTAAAACGCCACCAGCTTTGTGCTCCCACAGGAGGTGGATGTCATTAACATAGCTTTGGTACTACCTGTGTTTTCAGACGTGGTTGTCAAGGCTACCTCTGTTTTCTCAGCGCTTGGGAATGGCCGAGGAACTGGCGGCATGGTTGGGTGACTGGTCGGGAACGGCAGGCGCAGGTTTGCAGGTGTGCACATGTGCGTCGCTGTTGGGCGAACAACCCCGGTGGGCTGACGTAATGTGCTTGGATCTGCGTCGCGTAGGCCCCTTGGCCTTGATGCTAGTTGGAGTTGCTGGGAAGTCCGTGATCATTTAAAACGTCTGGCATCCAGCCCCCCCCCCCCCCCCACTGAAATTTGTCATTCACAAAGATAGTTGTGGAGGGCGATTTTCTCCCTAAGCAACACTGGCACAATAGCTCATATGCACCAAGTGGTCCAGTTTGGATTGCTAAATCTTTGATTTCTAGTCTACTTTGAGCGTGGATCTCCTCCACTCGTTTACCATTGAGCCTTTTGACCCTTTAAAGCAGGGCCACAATTTTTTGGCAGAGCTACCGGGAGTCAACATAGGACGGCACACGTCCATATCAGAAGTATAAAAAAATAATAATACAATTTTACAATTTAAGACATGTTGTTTTTGTTTTTATTGTTCATTTTTCCTTTCGGACAATCATAGTGACAATTTACAACAATCATTTTTCACATACAATTATACCCGAAAAGAAAAAGGGCTGATGGGATGAAGCCGAGGGTTGTAGTGATGACTTGGGTTGAAAACTTTCATGGCTGGTTTGTTTTTAAATAGAGTGCCCATATTTTCTGCTTCCTATTTTACCTGAAAGACACCATTTTCTTGACCTAATTTTTCCCTGGCTACAGGCCAGGACCTGCTCGCTCTTCGATGACGTAGCCTACAGTCTTGACGTTGAAAGTGCTCTTGAGCAATGTCTGTCATCTAGTGGTGAACACTGTGATTACAACTTAAAACTGAGCAGCTACTGTAAAAAATCTATTTGTACATTTTTTCCAAAATTAATCGAGGACCACTCAAAACTTGCGTGCGGCCTGTGGGCCACCACTTGACCATCCCTTGTTTTTTGAGCAGCCAGACTTGCTAGCTCATGCTCAGCAACTTGTAAATCAGATCAATAAGTGCTCGTTAGATGGTTTCTGACAGATACTGTATGTTGATGGATTTGATTGATAAGGGAAAAAAGGTTGCAACAATTTTCAGTTTTAAACAGAATAATGTGGTTCCTACTTCTAGGGTTTGCTCAACAGTAGGGATGGATGGGCGAATACCGATGCCAGGTATCGTATCAGGCCAATACCATGCCTTATTTCATGGTATCGGCACTCACAAGAGTGACCGATACCAATATCAGCTGCCCTCTTATGGCCATTTTCTAATTAGGAACGACAAATGAGAAGAATTGAAAATTGCTGTTAATTTCATGCAATTTTAAGGAGAAAAAAATTATTTTGGGATATATATATATATATATGTATATATATATATATATATATATATATATATATATATATATCCTAAAACAATTATCTCTCATTGAGGTTTTTGTTTTTTGAATATTTTATGTATCAAAAGTACAAGTGGTATCGACACTTGGTACTGGTATCGGTGACTACTCAAGACTTTACCGTAGTACTCGTAAAAAAAAGTGTTATCGACAATAGAACATCCCTTGTCAACAGCATTCTTAATGTTGGTGTGTCTGTCTTGTGACATTGCAGGATGTTCTGAAAGAGTGCCAGGAGCAGATCGAGCGTGTGTTGGAGAGCAGCCTGCGTGAGGGCCGCAAGCAGCAGCAGCAACAGCAGCAGAGCCAGAGAGGCCCGAGCAGTAAAGGCCTGGACGAGCTGGATCAGTCCTCCACCCCGACAGACGTCCGTGACATCAACTTGTGAACCACCAGAGGATTTACAACGACAAAAAATATGAATCATGAAAAAAAAAACGTTTGTAAAAGCAGAAAAAAAAGAACAAAAAAACAAAATGCTAAAAACACAAGCCCTTTAAAAGAAAAAGAACAATGCTTGCTAGTTTTTTGTAGATTTTTCTGTTCTTCAAGAAAACCGCCTGCCCACGAAATCTCGGTTTATTTTTAATTTTTATCTAAAGCGACAGATTTGGGGCACGATGATGCTCCGTGGTGCCTTGGATACACAGAAGGGAAACCAATCATATTTGCATTCTGCCTTTGATTGTATAGAATGATCATTAAGTTATATTGTAACCATAGCTGGTTGGCAGAAAGTTGCATACATGGGATCAAAGTGCGAGCTCAGTTGATTTTCCTCGCTGTTGATTTTGTCATGTTATCGTCTGACCATTAGTGAGATGTGGAGAGGAAGCTTTGAGAACAGTATGCGTAATAATGTTGGTGGGTCCCAAATCCAGGGCTGAGACAGGATCATTTGAATCATCATTATTAGTCGTCGTAGTAATTATTATTAGTGGTAATAATATTATTTGACATATTTTGAGTAGTCAAGATCAATAAGCTCCTTTGTCAGGCTGCTTGCATGTGTGAGTCAATGAGTGGATTCAGCGTGCGTGTGTGTGTGTCGTCTGAATGGGATCCTGTCTCCAAATTAGCAGTCGACATTCTACGGCGCGAGGCACTTACAATGTTAGAAGACGATGGAGCAGGCTGAGGTTCCATACATACATACGTACTTTGTCTATCAGTATAACAGGGCATCTATGCTGTGTCACTGCCTTCATTCATTCGCAGTGTATCTCCGTCTGTTGTTGGCCAGCAATAAACTGCTGCATGGACTATGAATGAGACGGAGTGTGTGCGAGTGAACGAACCTTCACTTCGCTCGCAGCGTCTTTGGAAAGTCTTTAATAACCTCAGCCTCACCTTTCTTTTATTACTGCCGTTCTGTTTGTGACCACATATTGTCACATGGTGTTACAATGTTGCGTCTCCTTGAGGAGGTTTCAGAGTGCACAAATCTCCAAGACGAAGCATTTCAGAGCACATTCGAAGGGCGGAGAGGACCGTGACTCCAAGACAGGAGGACGGGGGTTCTCCTGCGTTCGTTAGAAGGGAGGCGGCAGGGTGCGGAAAGAACGGGAAACTGTGGTTTTGATGGATGAATGGAATAGTGAGGGAGTGTGGGGCCGCGGCGGCATGCTGCTGATGTACAGCCAGTGGCTGAATGATGACTAAAAACACCCAATCGAGGTTTGAGAGCAGAACGAGCGGGTGGAATTAAAATTCTCGTTATGGAGGTGAACTATAACACAGATAATTGAGTCGAATTGAAAAATGTATGGTTTCCATTTACATGGATGCCAAATGAGGAACTAAGGCTGCCAGATCATGTGAGGATGTATTTCCTTTTTGTTGTTGTTGTTGCTTGGAGGAGTACAAGATATTGTCAATGCATGTGGAGTCCCACGTGGGCTCCATATTGATTTCAATGACAAAGCACTTTGAGAACATGCTCCCCAGGAGAGACGTCAAAATGAATTGGTGGCGATTTGGAAGTGGGTGGGTGGCTCTTTCCCATTATTTTCCTCTTATTTTTAGCCTTTTCTTTGGTTTACTTTGTAGGGCTGGTTTCCCAATCACCCCCTATGTCAAGTAAGAGTCACATCAAACGGGACATTCCAATCGAAACGAACATTCCGATACAGGCAAAGACCAACTTGATCCAAGGAAGCCTGCATGTCCATTTCCAAGGATTGGAACAAATACAAAGGCCAAGACACACAGTTTCCTCATTTGTGGCTCTCCTTTACACTGTCAAGATTTTTTTTTTGTACTTGAATATTTCTTTCTATTTATCTGCATCACAGCCACAGTCATGTCACACAGGGCGGCGGCGCTCGGGTGGTCGTAACATCCAATATTTGCACATGTTCTACAGAGGCCAATGAGTTCTTTTTGTTTTGTTTTGTTTTCCTTTCCAAACCACCACAAGTGATATGTGTTTTAGTGGCTGTTCACTTTCTATGGTGCTGGCTTGAAATTGCAGAAAATGTTGGACAACATTGTGTGAGGCCATTTTGTGTGTCATTCAGTCCTCTTTGAGCTTTGCTGCTTGGAATAATCCATCAGGCAGAGAGTTGTTCTTTTTTGGGACTTTTCTTTGTTTTTTCATCGACGACATCGCCGGTTGTCAGACTGAAGAAAATGTGGGAATGTCTTTGTTTTGTTTTGTTTGAAATTTGGCAATTTGATTTGCCAAATCATCCCGTTTTCGGTCATTGCCCTCCTTGATTTTGCCTCTGCCGGATGTAAGCTCTCACCCAAACGTAATGTCTTTCCTGCAATGTCTTGTTGCGTGTGTTATATATTGAGACCACACTTTCAATTTGTGTTTGATATATTTTATGGGGTGACCAGACCCACAAAAGGGGTTTTTTTCCTTCTAAGATTTAGAGATACTGTATTCCAAAGTGAAGAGAGGACAGAGGAGGTGTGAAGACATCAAGAAAAAAAAAAGTCAATATTTTTATTGAGTTATTGTTGTCTTTTTGCGCTGCTAAAAGCTATGAATTTGTTTCATTTATACAAAATAACATTACAGAGTTGTGATGTGTCACTTGAGTGTGCTGCTATTTTATAAACATTTGTATTATAATATAATTATTTTACTGCTTAAGAGATAAATTGAGAAAAACGAAGTAGAAGGTGATAGAAGAACATGAAATGAGTATTCGACTGGAAATGTTCTTTTGTACAGTTTGCTTAGATAGCATGTCTCCTTTACCCCCTTTTTCAATCTATTTTGCTCTTTTTCTTCAGTCACATTCTGCATCAGTGGTATATGTCCTATACCTCAGGATTACTGTCTACATACAAAATAAAGCATACATACATACAAACCAATCCATCATCAATACCTCTGCAGTTAGGGAACCTGGAATCGAATAGAAACCAACAAATCAGCATTTTGTGGACGTGCCGCTGTTCGGCTTCCACTTGGAAATACTGGAGGGGGCAGTCGAAACGTTTCTGGGGGTGTTCTCGCATGTTTTGCTCATGTTGGTGCTACATCTGACATGTTCCTATGATGGCCAAAGTACACTTGTTGCTTTATTCAGTCACAATCACCCTGAATGTGGATTCCCAATGTGGGAACGACGTATTTTGGTCTGAGATCATGTGCGTTCACTTTGCGTGTGTGTTTGTGAAATCCACCTGTCATTTTGACCCATAAATATTGTGATATCTGGAAGTGTGAATGGAGCACATTTCCCTTGGACTCGCCCCCTCCTCACTAGAACCCATATCATGTACCTCAAATGTCTGTTGCACAACCTCTGTTCAATAAACTTCTGCTTTAAAGGGTGTGACACCACATCAGCTTACTTGCCTCGCTTCCTTTTCACAAACATTTGTTTCCTGAGCTGCATGCGTGTTTGCAGTAGTGAGCAGACGGCACCGCAAAGTACACTTCAGCAGAAGCCATAAATTACTTGAGCGTCAACATGTAACTTTTTGATCAAGAACGGTTGGAAACACCTGCAAGAAAAGGGATGCGGTAAATACAACTTCCATTCACGTTGAATGCTCTAGTGAACACAATATGAAGTAAACGGCTTAAAACAAATACTGCATACATTTGCAACACGTGATCAATCCTAGTATACTGTACACCTGCAGCTATAAGGGGCAATAAGCACTATTTGAGGTCAAAATGGATGCCGCACACCTCAGTAGAACCATGTGACGTCTCGCAGACATTTTAGCGATGCATTGCAATTTTACAAGGTTCAACTTGTTTTGAAGTCACTAAAGTAAAACACACACTTGTACTACAATATAATTATGGGTTTAAAATTTTAAATGCACAATATATATGTTAGTAATATACTTTTAAAACAGCATCAATAATGGTATTCAATTCACTGACCACAAAATTTGGTTCACCTATAATTGGTATTCAATCATAAATAAATAAAAAATTGTTGTATTAATTATAAAATATTCTAATCGTCTTCAGCATCATACTGAGAAACGTTTGTACATGTATTGCTAAAATATGACCCATTCTGCCATATTTCTCTTCGGGAGGACAGTATTTGAACAACTTATAGTCTCCCATTCACTACCAACCCCCCAAAAAAGAAGCAATTTTATTTTTGTAAAAGGAGATACTGAGCTCCATAATTTGAAACCCAGAAGTAGATATTGAGGAGTGAAGGTATGAAGGTAAAGGTATGCAAATGTATGCAAGGTTTAGTTGGCCAAAGTAGGCATATGTTACACTTTGAAGGGATACTTGACTCATTTAGCTATTTGAAGCAGCAATAATGTTATATTTTGTCCAGAATTCATTTAATGCACAATTAATAGTTTTAAAAATGCACTTTGCCACTTGCTATTGACTGAAAATGGCATCACGTGTGCTCACATGACCAGACCCAGAAAACAGGTGAGCCGTGATTAGTCGTTACTTGAGCTCTGAACACCTGTGATGTCATTTTCAATCGACAGCAAGTGTCAAAATGTGTTTTAAAAAGGTATTAATGGTACATAAAAAATAATAACGTTATCAAATTAATTCTAGACAAAATGTGGATTTTTATTGCTGAAAATGGCCAAATGGGTCCTTTAAAATGTTGTTTTGTTGTCATGTTTCATTACAATGCTCCTCCTTCAACATTGCAACATGACTTAAACTATCCCAGAACACAGTGACACATCGCACCACACAAATTCCCATCTGCAATAATATCAACACATGTGTCCAAAGTAAAAACCTTTTAAGCAGTAGTAGCATCATTCAAAAGATAGGGTTCAAAATAGGGTTTTAAACCAAGGCTTCAAAATGGGGCTTCGTGCTTTGTGCTTTGTGTGTGTGCGTGTGTGCGTGTGCGTGTGCGTGTGCGTGTGTGTGTGTGTGTGTTGACCTGGTAAGGTGAGTTCCTTCCCTCCCTCATCTCTTCTTACCTTTCTGCCATATAATTTTTGTTTCCTTCCTTCAGTTTGTCCTTCCATTCTTCCTTCCTTCCGTTATTCTTCCTCCCTTTAATACTATCTTTATTTGTGTCCCTTGTTTTGTGGTTTGTTCCTTCCATTATTTCTTCCTTTCATCCTGCTTATCTATCATGCAGTCCTTCCTCACTCCCTTTCTTTCAGTCTTGCTTCCCTCATCTTGTCCTTCCCTCAATCCTTCCTTCTTTACTGCCTCTCTTCCTTCTATCCTTCCTCCCTTTCTTTATCCTTAATACTATCCTTTTTTCCTTCCGTCTTTTCTTCCTTTGTTACTTTAATTTGTCCTTTGTTCCATACCATCATTGTTTTTGTTCTCTCATTAAATTTTTCCTTCCTTCCAGTTTTCATTCTATACTCCCTCTGTCCCTCAATTTCGTACTGTCCTTATATCCTTCAATAATGAAGTATTGTTGCACTTTACAGAATGTCCTTTAGAAAAGACACTCATCCTATGTATCGAATAATGGATATTACTGAAACCTTTATTGGAAAAAAATGTTTTACAGACAACAGTAAAAATAAGAACAGCTTAATTTGCAAATGTATTTTCAGCAATACATGTCTCCACACCCTCTGCAATTTCATATTGGTCTTCATTTGTCGATAATAGAAATTGGGAAAAGGTTTTGCCACATAAGTTTTCATTAAAAACAAAGGTAAAGAAAATTCATTTAAAATGGTGCATAGATTTTACCCAATGAATGCTGACATTTAATTTAAGAAAGATCTTGATGTTAATTGCAGCTTTGGTGAAGAATCAGGAGAAACACTCCATTTGTTCTGGTACTGTCCATATATAAAGCAATTCTAGGGTAAATGATCACAATTCCTTATGGTCCACATCTATCCAGGTTTCTCCTTATTTTGGAAACATGATTTTGATAAGACTGTCATTTCGCAATTTTATTTGATAAACATTATTATTCTAGCAAAATTTTACATTCATAAGTCTAAATTTATGCGTATATATATATATATATATATATCCCTGAGGAGTTATTTTTTGTCATTGTATGATTGTAAGTGTCTAAAAGTTGTGAACATGTACAATTACGGTAAACTTTTTTATTGTCTTATTCATTTTTTTCTTTTCTTTTTATATTGCTGATTTTTATTTTATTTTATTTTTTTAGCTTTCATATGTTTTAACCTCCCTGGCGTGTTCTGTGTTCGAGTTGTTTATATTGTATTCAATGTTTGCATTCAACCTTCTCCCTTAGTTTGTATATTGTTTATTGTGTGAATAAAGATTTTTTTTTTTTTAAGCACCGCCTTTACCGTAATTGCGACAAAACGGACGCTGTCCGAAATTGACTTGCGTACTTACTAACAGCAGTATGCTTGACGTTGGGGACTGCAGGGAAGTAGAGTGGTCGACATGTTTTTGTGCTGGTGAAAGTCCGTCTGAGGGCGTCGAAAGCAGCTTGTAATTGATGCGCAAGGCGTTTTGGGTTGTTGATGGTGTCCGGGAAATGAAGACGTTAACGTTCGGCTTGACATTTGTTCGACAGTAAGTGCAGCAGCAGCTGCTGCAGCAGCAGCAGCAGCATCTCACATTGAGCACAGACACGTACATGGGCGTACAGTATACGGTGACATGACGTTACGATCCTCGCATAACGTTAGCAATTAATGTACTAAATACACTTGATTGTTGAGTGACGCTGCTGTATATTAGCGCAATAATGACAGTCCTAACTCGATATCGTAGTATCCACTTCCGCCCTAAATAGATCCCTTGCGGTTTACACAGGTGGAAGCACTTAGTTTAAATAACACGTTGCTATAAACAGAATGTATGTCGTCCACTTCAAATCCAAACCTCAGTGTGTTCTTCTGAGAACTTAGTGCCGTTCCTACGGCAACGGCGTAACCTAGTTTGAAGTAACTCGGAACGCGCTGTAGTCCATTTCTACCGACGCTAACACAATGGCCATGGGATGGTAGCTGCAAGTACAGTACTGTAATCTTTTTGTATGAAAAACACCTCTAGGTCATGAATAGTAACAATCACGTGAAACTTGCAGTATGGATTTAACAAAAAAAATGACGGATGATTTTAAAGCATGACCTATATATCCCAATTTAGCATCATTTTTGCTTATAATAGCATTTCCCCCTAATTTCTAGTTCCTGATTGTAAAACAGCCCCAAGATTGTGGCTGATACTGCTATTGGGTGCCATTGTGAGTACCGTTACCTTGAAATAAGGCAGTGTATTGGCCTGAGAATGATCAGTATCACTTGCCCATCCCTACTTAAAAGGTTACAACCTGCCAAGCGACAACAGTTGGAAACTAGCCTGCAGTTATAATCTGCCATATCACATGTACAGTACATTAATATGCACTTTCCCTTAAATGACAAACGTCGAGCAACACTTCTTGTACTGAGATGTTGTCTAAATCTGGTGCAAAATGTAAGGACATTTGTGTTTGAGTAATTCTTTGTTGTAACAAGGCTTTTTTTTTTTTTTAGCAGCAAACCTTCCCTTTGATATGGAGCAATATTTTTAAGGAACATGCGTATGTGGGATGAGCAGCAGAGGTTAGTTTATGGCCAGGTAATAAACTGGCTTTACAATGGTATATGATTTATTGCCAGGAAGCATTGCTGCAACAAGGAGATAATTTATTAAACACAAATGTACTGTACTAGCTCTTTGCTCTCTATTCGTTCCTTGCTGTCTGTGACCTTGAAATGTTTTGTGTCAGTATTTGCAGTTGATTGACAGTGCACCGAAAACAAAAACATATGGAATGTGGCATTTGAGAGTCACTCTATTTACTTGAAATCTGTCTTTCCTACAGTGGAGAAACTCAGTTCAATAAAGAGGGCCTGCTACAAGGTAAGGAATTATAGTTAAAAAAAAAATTAGAGGATGCCATTTTCCCCCCTGTGACTGTATCGTCCTGCGTGTGTCTTGAATGCAGGCCAGGCCATCGACTGTCCGCTGTCCGAGGTGGGACTGCAGCAGGCCGAGGCTGCAGGTCGCTACCTGAAGGATGTCAAGTTCTCCAACCTGTTTGTCAGTGACATGCTGCGAGCCCGACAGGTTGATTGCTTTACATTCACAATATCACTGTCAATGTCATTAAACGAGAAAGCACAAAAGAGCAAAAACATTTCTGACGAACGGACTTATATGTCATGATCATGTTTCCTTTGACTTTATGAATGAATATTTTCCCTGATGATTTGGGGTCAAATTGTAAATTGTATGACTTAGTGGTATTCCACCTAGGAAGTTCAACTGTATCATCCATCCATCCATTTTCGTGGCTGCTTAACAAAAACATTGTTCATGTTACCGGTAAATGTTGTTGTTTGTTTGCAGACTGCCGAGACCATTGTGAAACACAACCGTAGTTGTTCTGGTCTCCAGCTGGTGTGTGACCCTCTCTTGAAGGAGAAAGTCAGTCAAAGCAATGTGCTTTCTCAAGTTTTTTCCCCCCTATTTCTCAATAATCAAATAAACGATGACGTTTTTGTTTTGTTTCCAGAGCTTTGGTACAGCAGAGGGGAAGCCATTGCAGGACATGAAAGACATGGCCAAAGCTGCCGGCCAGTCCTTAGCGCTCTTCACGCCTCCTCACGGAGAGACACAAGAGCAGGTAAGGCTCTTACACGGAAGATCCTAAAAAGAAAAAGAAAAAAAAAGACGACAATACAGAATAATATGATTTCTCATCAACTTCTGAAGCATGACTCATCTTTCCTTCTTATATACACTGTAAAGGTTAAAAATATGGTGGTTTGCAAATATTCTTTGATGCAACCCAAAGTAGGCCAACGTTTAACGTTCAAACAATATTTGATCATAGTTAGGGATGTTTCGATACAACTTTTTTTTTTTCCAACCAATACTCAATTCTTGAGTAGTCACTGATACCAATACCAAGTTCCAATACCAGTGATACTTTTGATGGCTACATAAAATTTCCTCCCAAAAAACAATGACATCATTTTAAAGAAAGACCTATATATTCCAGTATAGCATGTTTCCTTTAATTGTGTGTAATTAATGGCAGTTTTCTAGTTTTCAAATTTTTTATTTCTGGTCCAGCAAGTACCGATACTTTGAAACAAGGCCTGATATCGGTCAATACTAATACCTGGTATCAATACTCGCCCAAATCATCATAATTGTTTGATATTTGAGTTGTGATCCCTTGCGACATGATTTATTTGTGGGTCCTTTGTCAAATATTTTTTAATATGTGGACCAACATACATTGCCTTCCTATTGAGAATTTATTAAGTATCATTCATTGATAATTACTGTTTTGATGGGTTGTAAGTTTTGTAGGAAAAAATACATTTACTCGTTACTGTATTTTTTACTGTATTTGTAGGGTGTGTTTTTTTTAATGCATTTTGTAATTGTATCCGCCTGCATCCTATATCACTATCAGGATATTTGATGAATCCCCTAAAAAGTCATATCGAGAGGAATCTTTCTTCCATCAAAGTTCGGCGAGTTATATTTCTTATATTACTTTTGGCATTTCATATCTTAGGATCATCTTTAACGGTCAATATTTTAATAGTTGATATTATAGCCATCGTCAAGCCACCTAATAGTTCTGCCTATTTCGAGTGAGTTTGAGTTTACCGGAATAGGAATCCAAAACCAATTAAATTGCTTCATAGTTTCAATATTTACAATTGTTATCCTTTTTACAACTTCTGCAGGTTTTTTTTAAAGTAATTGTAACTGCTCATTACACCACTATAGAGGAAATATGAATTACAAACATGAAATCTGTTGCAGCTAAGATGGCAAAACACAAAATTGGAACCCCTGCCAAAAACTGGCCACACGGATGAAATGACAGCTGTGCTCAAAATGTGCCACTAGAGGGCAGTACAAATCAGGACAAAGAGTGAATGCTTGTCCAAGTCTGCCTCGTGCTGTACAGCAAAGAGGGAATTTGCATCCACATGCTTGAATGAAGTGCATGTCTTTACTGTCACCACTGGCTTCTATTTTTGTCGCAGCATGCGTGTTTAAGAGGTTTCTATTTCACAAATGGGTTGCCGCTATTCATCTATTAGTTTGTGGAATTGAATCAGCTCCATCGCAGCATGGGACGAGCACATGATGATGATGATGATGATGATGATGGTGGTGGCCAAAGATAGATTTGAGGATCATAATCAGCTGCTGGCAGCTCCGCCGTTGCGAGTTGTTGCATCATGATTCCAATACACTTGCGCAAACTTCACTTTCAGCATGCCACATCATCTTGAATCTCACCTGGGGGTCTTAAGTATGACACGTGCGTCTCTAACAGATGTTTGACAACTGGTGTTCAACTGTGTTCAGGTGAAACAGCGCGTCGTCAAGTTTTGGCTCAAAATGGTCCAACAAGTCGGGTGCGAACACTGGCCCAGCAGAGCCGATGACGAGTGCTCTTCGGCACCTCGCCAGGAGGCGGATGACGTCCCCGTCCACGTCCTGGTGGTCTCCCACGGCGCCTTCTTGTGCGTGACCATGCGATACCTCGTGGATGATTTGCACTGCCCCGTACCCGAGGGCTGCAGCAGAGCACGCATGTTCTCTTTGAGTCCCAACGCGGGCGCGAGTCGCTTTGTGCTCACCTTGACAAAAGAGGGCGACGCTTTCAAAGTGTCTCGCATTCAGTGCTTGTTTGTCAACAAGGGAGATCATGTACAAACATAGCCAGTGCATGTTGAGATGTGAAAGAAAAGTCATGTGAACACTACAGACTGAAAAGAAAAGCCAAAAAATAAACCATGAAAGTACAAGTACATGTCTTCAATTACCACAAATTATTTTACATTTAATAACTTTAAAGGATGGAAAGAAAATAATCACCATTACTTTCTCTTAGGAAAAGCTTTTTTTCTTTTCATTGTGGCTCAGATTATTCAGTAATGTTGTAAATTTCAGGCAAGTTTTCTCTCATTCACATCCTCCAAACATGACGCACAGAACAGAATTGTCCAAAATGTCTTGAGCTGAACAGTAAAGGCCAACCTGATTGATTTTCTTATTGATCAAGAGTTATTTGATTTCCCAAGTCCATATTATGAACTGCAAATGATCAGCAGCCTGCACCTGTTTGATAGACTTGAGCGTCTTTTGATGATTTGTCCACCTTCAGGTAACCTTTTTGGGTCGGGGTGGCACTCGACCTCTCTGAACCCCCAACGGGTGCTACTCCAGAAATATAACTACGCCATATATATATTGCGGACTGCACTGCAGTGTAGCGTGTTGTGTCTGTTAGCACCCTCTGCTGGTATAAACTTCATATAACAGCTTGTCGGAGATTGCTTACTCAACTAGCTAAAACAATTAAATATTAAACTTAACATCTTCAGTGCCTATTTTCCTTTATATATATTTTTAGACTGCAAGAGAAGATTTAATAAACATTGTGTAGAAAATATGAGTTGGTTTTAAAATAATTTGTAGCTGAGCTTAATGTTTTTTTTGTTTTTACATTATATCTGTTGGAATTCTTTTCTGTGCTTTTTAAAACTGGTGTTGCCTATATTTTAGATTAAAATTTAGGCTATTTAATTTACACATTTATTCAAACAAAAGATAGCTTAATGACATTAAGACTGGAGAAAATAGCAATGATTAAGCCTACATATGTACCATATTTTTAATATAACCAATAATTGCAGATATGAGTCATTTCCTTTATTAGATAACTTTGACATTAATTGGCATTGATTCTTAAAATTTGAAATATCATATCCTCATTACAAATAAACTGGGCACCTGTGATGCCTGAACATCAGTATGCCATGATATACAGTAACACCAGTAACAAAAGTGAAGTTAATGGCACGATAGAGGATATTTCAAACAGAATGTTAGAATCCTCTTTGTATTTTCACCTCAATTTAACATTTCAAAACGTTTTATGCTGGGTCATAGATTTGGACTAAAATATGTCTAAAATTCATGGATTTTATAACACATTATAGAAACAAAATTCATTCATTAAATGAAGGAACCCAAGGATGAGTATGAAAGACATGGCTGACTGAACAACTCATTCATAAAAATATACATTCGTATTGGAATGAGTGAGTAACTGCAAGTGTGAGGAACTGCCAATATACTAACTGTGTGTGCGTGCGTGTGTGTGATCAATATTTTTAATCAATATTAAAAATGGATGTTGATTGTTGATAAAGTGTTTCCAAGTTTTTGGTTTGCGTACGCCCTGTGATAACCTTGGCCACCCCCCTGAATGAAAGTCTAGTGCCGCCACTGAATGAAGGCAGTGTCATCATCACCATCATCATCATTGGGCAACTTGCTCCATAATGACTTGGTGCTTCTGCTGACTAAATTGGAAAATGAGTGACTATTTTTGTTGCCAATTAACAAAGAAAATGACTAATTCCATATTTTCTCTCTCTCTTCGTATGTACAGATAGAATGACATCATGACAATACAGCACAATTAGTTTGGCATGTGGCGGCACCATAATCCTGCATCGTAATAGAAATGTCAGAAAACGTTTTTTTCCCCCACATAAAATCACACATGCAGTCTTGCTTGTTGTTGATCTGTATGTCAAATTCTTAAAATACACTTTAAGCAAAAAAGAAAAAAAGAAAGAGAAAAGTTTTCCAACTTCTTACCACAATAAAACTTCACAGTGTTCTATCAACTCTGCAAGACAAACGTATGAGGTCACCACATGCTTTTCAGTAATAAGGGGTTTTGGACAACTCTAAACTTTGTAGAAGCAATGTGAGGAAGGTTCAAGGCAACCTTGGATGAGTTTGTGCAAGAACTAGACTGGGCCCTCAACCTCAGTATCCCAATACTTTTTGTCAATGGAGAATAATATAATACCGTAAACGTATCCAACCATTTCCTGCTTGACCATTGCTTCTAAGGAACTCCAACTAGAAATAGACACATAAATGCTTAAAAAGTATTTTTTTTTTATTCATCCTAATGAAAACCAAACATGACCTATATAAATAAAAACACTTTTTTAATAAAAAGGAGTCCTCTTCCATAATTCAATAAATAAATACCTTTATCATTAGTATGACTTGGTGTCCGGCACCTGACATGATTGGCTGCTAACACATTGGCCAATTTTGATGAATTAAACATGAAATATTTAAAAAATAAACACGTTTAGAAATAGCCACAATTGCTCACACAGATTATGTACTTCCCATATTGTTACCCTCTTAAAATAATGGCCTATGTCATATTTTGACACACACAAATTTTTTTTTTGCCTTAAACATTTCCTTAGGGCACCTCTGCTAAAACTCACTCCAGCCTTTGTTTAACAGATCACTCATTAAGTTCTACACCTGAAATGAAGTATAATCAACCTTTGGTTCAGGTTATTGGTTATTTTCTGGTGAGGAAAAAAACAGAATAAAGCCATAGGCCATTATTTTAGGAGGGTGACCAGTGACTATATGCAAAACAAACATTGCCACATCTTGCCCAAGGGTTAAAGTTTAATGAACAAAAAAAAAAAGGTGAAAGGACAGCTGTGCATTGAACCAAACCTGCTTCATGACGCCATCCAATGTTTCCAAATCATCATCATTCCAGACTCGATTTGTCAAAAATTGGACCTGTGTTGGAACAGGATGACAGTGGGTTGTGTGATCATAAATTTTAGGAATGCCTATTTCAGTGGTTCTTAACCTGGGTTCAATCGAACCCCAGCGGTTCGGCGGAGGTCAAGACACACACCCGACTCAAATGATTGGTGATGGCTGCAAGTGATCGCACTTCATTGGCTGTAGGGAATTTGGTGCGCTCGGTAGTCGACTTGTGGCTGTTGTGATGGTACGGAATTCTGTCATACTACGTTGAGCAAAAAAAGAAAGTGGTTGGATGAATATGTGCAATAGGATTTCCCATGAATAACGGAAAATATGGTGTTCCACAGGGTTCAATTCTGGGGCCTCTGCTGTTTTCATTATATCTGCTGACCCAGGGTACCATCTTAAGAAAACAGTGGTGGTTGTTTTAAAGTGCTCTATAAATATAGAGTTGAGTTGAGTGATGCGACTCAGCATCAATTCTAGTCTAACACAACTAGCTAGCTAGCAAAACTAGAGGAACGCTTCCTTAAGCTGCATATCTTCACCCTCTTAAGATACTTGCCCAAGTAATTTTTTTGCCTAAATCATATCCTCATGATGCTAATGGTTCAATCTTTTGTGTTTCCTGAAAAATCTGAAAAAAAGACTTGGGTGATTATTTTAAGAATATAGAAATTTAAGAACACAACACTTTCTGAATTGAAGGTGAAGCAAGCCAGATGTGATAAAAAGGCTACTCTCCCTGATCCTTTTGTTCACCAAGTAAACCCTATACATAGGTCTTGAATTTGAAAAATATATATTTGTTTTTCAAAAGAGAAGGGTTCGGTGACTACGAAACTGGTGGTGTTCAGTACCTCCACCAAGGTTAGGAAATAGGGACCCAAATTTTTGCAAAATAACATGTCTTGAAAACAAAGTTCTTAGCATAGCTCATGAGACCTCAATTTGGTGAGCATCAAAGGATTCGTTTTAAAACACACAAAAGAAGGACCAGCCAAGAACGGGCATTTCGTAGGAGTATAGATCAACTTAAACAAGCAGACTCCAGTGTCAACATTAACATCACTTGCTATTTTTCCCGTTTAAAGTGGTGCACTTATTTTTACACTTGTGTTAAAGAAGCATTTAGATGCATGGTGTGCATCTTCGTCATTTGTACGTTTTTCTAATAACAGCAATTCACTTTTCTGCAATGTTAAAAATCTGACTGTAAAATCAGCAAAGGTTTTATGTCGTTATCTTCTAAGGAAAAATTGTTTTCACCATTTTTGACGGCATTTTTTTACCTTTAGACGTTCCAGTTCTTTAACCTTCAAACAGTTGATGAAGTCAGTCTTGTTCCGCTCGGTTGGTTTTGACCGGACTCACTGGTCCGTTTGCATGCAAGACCTTTAAGGGGTCGTCGTCACTGGAGGAGATGGTCTCTTTTGACACAGCTCCCGTCTGGTCCGGTTCCGGCTGGCCATATTCCGAATCTTTGGGGTCCTTGCCGGAATGAGTAGGATGCGACTCGGACCTTAACGGGTCGGACGGGTTCACCTCCTCGCTCCTCCTCTGTCTCCTCACCAAGGGGGCCAGGAAGCACTTGAGCGAGATGGAGGACAGCCTCGATGAGTCCGGGTGAGAGAGGAGAAGCTGATTTCCGGTTGGAGAGTAAAAAACAGCACGCTGGCTTGCTTTGATGAAGCCAATGCGGCTGAAGAGACAGTTGTTCCTGTTCATTTGCCTCTGTTTGGTGAGAAAAGAACAAGAATGTGCTAAACGGTGTTTACCCGAAAGATCGTGGTTCATCATTCTTGCCCCCGCTGTATCGGAGATTTAAACGCAATCATTTTTCATGGTTTTAACAGAGTTGCTTGGGAAGGACGTTGTTTAATTAAAAACTCGTTCGGTGCCAGCCATTTTCAGACCCACATTTACCACGTGAAAAATAGAATAAAATAAAAAAACGTCCCTGGCATTGAATGAGTTTTTTTTTCTTCTTCTTCTTTAAGAGCTCAGTATTGTTCATTCGGAAATTTCATCATCATTGCTCTTTTATTTATTTTTATTTTTTATTTTTATTTTTTGTGTGTGTGTGTGTGTGTGTGTGTGTGTGTGGGTGAGTATGTGTATGTGCGTGCGTGCGTGCGTGTATTTGTTAGCTCACCAGAAAACCTATTAGAAAAAATCTCATACCGTTCGCATTGAATGAGTTTTAATTAAGAAGCAACAAGAAGATGCGGAGAAGCTCCCGATCCCCAGCAACAGCCGTCATTCCCACAAAATAGAGTAAATACATGCTAATTTCTGTCTATGATGTTTGACATTATATGCTTGCTTTAAGTTAGAAGACATTTGTGATACAAAATGATATAGTTTGGTTGAACATTTCGGTGTTTAAATATATAGGGCCCTATTTTGGTGGACGCGCGCACGTAAAAGGAACCACAGCTGTTGCTGAACCACGCACAATTTGGACGTACGCCGCCATTGTCATTGACGTCACAATGCGTTCAGTGCGTAGTGACGTAGAATGGCGGCTGGCTCCCTGCCAGCAATGTCAAACACGAATAAAGAAAGCAAGGTAAGCCTCGTAGCGTTTCTAAAGAAACAACATGCGATCGGGAGTCACCCTCCCCCCGCGCAGTGCTCTCGTCATTCACCAGACGGATTCAACAATTTTTGATCGTCCCTTTAGAAACGCTACGGAGACTTACCTTGCTTTCTTTATTGGCGTTTCACATTGCTCAGCAGAGAGCCAGCCCCCATTTTACGTCACTGCGCACTGAATGTGTTGCGACGTAAATAACAATGGTGGTTTTTACAAAATGTATTGAGCTGGGAATAATTTTTGAAAAAAGTATCTGATAGTTATGATAGTAACAACCAAATAAACTCTATAGAGCAAACTTATCATTACAATCCGGCTTCCTTTTAAAACAGGCCCATCTTCATTTTTATGCTGGGATGAGGCTATCTAGTTTAGCGTGTTTGTGAATTTGGCTTCGCCTTGGAAGTTTTCTATTACATGCCCTGGCCAGGAGCGGACCAGGTACCAGGGACCCCCAAACAGCTGGTACCCCCGCCAACGCCCCTGGCACACCAACACCGTATGAATAGGATTAGGCATGTCCGTCATTTCTCAATGACTGCTTCTCCAATGTGCCGCTTTAGAAGGGACAGAGGGGAGCCACTTCGATTGGCCGGGAACTCAGTTGACTGTGTTCCATACAACAATTGCGCAAAGACAAGGGAAGGCCCCTTTCTACCTGCGCTTGTCTACCACAATGCTACATAAAAATAAAAATAAACACCACCCATGCGCACAGAATGCACGACGCAACACAAAAAAAATAGGACCTATAATGTTAAATAGTCTTTTGTTTTGTGTCAATTTTATAGCCCAAGGGGCATACTTGAAGAAGTTTTTCCCATACATTTCTAATAACAGGAGAGGTCAAACTGTTTTGTTTATTTATTTTTTATAATTTACGGTGTCTATATTGCTGTTTTTCACTTACTGCATGTTGGTCTGGAATGTACCCTTGTGATAAACAGGTTTGACTGTATATAAGTGCCATCATAGTAAAAGTTACTCACAAAGTTGTGCAGCTCCCGCTCAGAGTCCATGCACACATATCGCTTTCTTCTCACGTCAAATAGGGACACACAGTTCTTCCTGCGTGTCCTAACTGGATGAACAACTGCAAGGATTTGAGGCAAAATCCAATCTCAATAAAAGCAAGTATAGGAGAAACGTAAAAAAAACTTGATTCTGAGTATAGTCTACTCCTGCATAAAGTTGCTTCAAGACTACTAAGATCCAAATGCAGCAAAACAAGACTTTGGTTGCAGACTCACCCAGAAAGTGCCCAAGAAAATGTCTCCTCATGGATCCAGCACTCGGCAGCATGTAATGTGTCCTTCTAGCCGCCGGCGTATCTGCCTTTATCCCTGAGCTTTTGAAGCTCACGCTCTGCTGAAGCTGTAGCTCCTCCAAGGTCTTTGACCTGGACTTACAATCCACGGGTGTCGACAGATGGGCGGCAATCAGGAGGAATGGCAAGAAAGCCGCTTGCATGGTCATTTGGGAAAGACGCGCTCTTCTTACTGGAGAGCGCAGAGCGAGCAGCGTGCGTCAGTTAGTGTGCGAGCAGCTCTCTGGAGGAGGAGAAAGTCCAGCCGGCCTATTTAAACACAGGGTCGATGAACCGGCTAACTCATTTATCCAAATGACACAAAGCCTTGTTGTTTGTCAGTGGTTTAGGGTTGCCTTTGTGGAATTTCTTCAAGCTTTAACTGGCAGCGCAACAAGGAATGCTGCTGCCGCTTTGGAAGCTAAAATGCATGATTTGCCTCGGCAGCCACTTGGCAAATTGAACTGCAAAGAAGAACGACAATATCAAGATATTGCGATATTAAAACTGCCACAATATCGTTGTTGTCATGTCACAATATTAAAAGCAGCATCCATCATACCTGTTCAGAAAGTCAGGTTGATTTCTATTTGTGCAGTTCTAGCACCCTCTGGTGGCTAGTTTTTTTTTTTTTTTAATGCAGTTACATTTTCAAAGGGATGTTTTGGCCCTTCTATGTTTACAATCCATACAAATGGTCAGATGAAGGGGAACATAATATGCATGTGAAGCAAGTCAGTATGTGCAGGAACTGAATGTGTGCTTGCATTAGCAAGTAAGTGCCTCAATATTTAGTCTTATTAGAGATTGTAGGTGGTTCATATGCATTGCTGTTCTGTACAAAAGCATAATATTGTGCTTTTTTTAAATAAGTACGAGCTCATTTTCTTTTACAATTTTGTGACCTTTTTTTATTAATATCGCCAACTGCCCCACAATATTGTGATAATCATCGTATCGTGAGCTTCATATTGTGATATCGTATCATATCGAAAATCATTATCCCTACTGCAAAGAGGAGAATCATATATATATTAGGGCTGTCAACATTTATGGGGCTTTGTGGAGTGTGAAGTCACTTTTTATTACTCAAGCGCAGAGGTGGGTAATCTCGGTCCTCGAGGGCCAGAGTTCTGCAGGTTTTGGAGGTTTCTCACTTCCAACACAAGCTGAATCCAATCAACAGGATCGTTATCAGGCTTATGCAGAGCTTGCTGACGAGCTGATCATATATCAGCTGTGTTGGAGCAGGGCAACATGCAAAACCTGCAGGACTCCGGCCCTCGATGCCCACCTCTGCTCAAGCATTAACTGCAGCCTCTGTGTCAAGGTCGCGCATGGTGCACGTGCAAGTACATGCGCTTGAATAAACTCTTCGTTTGTTGAGTTTTCTTGCAGTCTGAGCTAAAGTTTGGGCTTTGCCTCTTGTTTTTTTTGTGTGGTTTTTTTCCCAGTTTCCATCTCAATCTTGCTGTGCACTAACGACGAGCACGACGTCACCCTCCACCACTCCCCACCCCTAAGAAACTGGAGTGTTTGCCCCAAACACTCTACACTGAAGGGGAGATACAATCTGATAGGCACGGTTGCAGTTAAAAATCTCTTTTTACTCATCCGTGCATTGGTGAAGTATGCATGATGTAGAAAATGATTTAATATTAACATTTTAAACTCCTCAATGCACCTTTAAAGCACTAAGAGAGATTAATTGAAATGATGTACAATGTTTAAAAACATTTTAAGTTTTATTTAATTACTGTGGTGGTTGATCTACAACCTTTGCTCTCGTATGCAACTCAGGCCCCGTCCAGACAGAAGGAAAGCTGGCTTCGTTCCTCAAACAAATCTCGTACACACAGAAGCATTTCAAGACTTGCGTGTGTCCAAAAGAAGACGCTGAGGACGTTTAACGGCTGTAATGTTTATGCCAAGTCTGGAGTGGCGCTGTAGCGCAGCCACAGGGAGTTAATGGAAGCTTAGAAGAATCAGCAAAGAAGACAAACACTTTTTTTCCCCTAGCTTTATTGCAATCTACAGAACAAATATGGCTTTGCATGTATCAAAACAACATGAAAAAGACAAACACAGGAGAAGTGACAATGGCGGGTGATTCAAGTACAACACCGCTTGTTGAACGTGGGAATGAAGAAGCAAAATATTTTGCTGCAAAAGCATAAGCAAGCTAAGGAGGCTGCGCAAAACGACTACGACACGGCTATCCGCCATTGTTGTTGACAGACTGACGGTTCGCGCGCAGTCACGCGAGAATTAGCGCATACGTCATCAATCTGCGACAATGTGTCGTCATCGAGCTGCGGCCATTACGTCATCACTGGAGGAATATCCTGCATATGGCGTCTAGACGGACGCGTACAGGGCGCGTTTTGAAATCTTTCCACTCGGCCGGTTTCAAGCTCCGAAACCGCGCTATTGTGTGGACAAACGGCCTAAACTGTAAGAAACTTGTGAGGATACATTGAAACTGTTTTTTGTGTGGATGGGGCCTAAACTAGAGGGCCCTATTTTCGTGCCCAGTGCAAGGTTTTGGTATTTTTTTAGATGGACACAGGTACAAACGAGTGTTGGCACCATTCTGTGCCATTGCATATAAGGCAAGTATATCTATGCCATCGGAGTTTGAATTACATTTTCCATCACTGAATTTGTTCAAAATCAAAATTCAACAAGTTTCTCCTTGGTTACCCGGATGTTGTTTTTCAGAGTACTGTACTGATTTAAAAAAATAATAATTTTTTTTTTACATTGAATATTTTCACACCTGAATATTTTGAGATGTTAATTTCTTTATTTTTTTTACATGTTGAATTTCAATGCTGAAAAATTCACTGTTAGGAATTTTGAAATTCAGAATTTGGAATTCAAACTCCAACTGCACGACTCTCGAAAGGTATACATGGCCAACATGAGATTGAGGTGCACAAAGTACATTTCAGAGAAACTGCAAGAAGATTGCCACTTGCGTGAGGATATAAAGTTCGCTGCTGTGGTGTGAGCACTTAAAGACCGCCTTCTACCTCAAATTGTGCATCCGCATTCTTGAGTGTGCAGTTTTCAGATGTTTATAAATCAAACATGGAAACTTGAAGACATCACAACAGTTTTTACAAAATCTCTTTTATTATCATTTCAGGAATACAGTTGACTGCTGTGCACAGCACATACGTACAAAAATAAAAGGAAACCCATTTGTAATATAGTTTTTTTTTTTACTTACTCGCCTCATTTTTTTTCAGAAACAGATGATTGAAGAAGTCTGTTGTTTCAAACTAATTTACAATCATTTCAATAATCGGAACTAAGGCAGAAGGTGAGGTATATGTTCCAAAAGAGGAGGGGGACTCAAGAGGAAGCACTCTCCCCTCAGTGCAGGAATAGGAAACTGAGAGGAAAACATAAAGGCTGCTGGCACACAGGGACACGCACGCACGCACGCACGCATACACACACATTTACACACACACACGCGCGCACTTACACGCACACATGCACACACACGTACAGAGTGAGCACAGAGCCACTCGCTTGAGATCCCTGTGAACCAACAAACATCTTTAAAAGCAGCTGATGGTCGGCAAAATGACGCGTGTGCATATTCAAAAGGGACCATTCCGAATTCCTTGTGCATAATCGGGAATTGAATAAGTGGGAGTGGATTGGCGGGATTTTTTTCCTCATCAAAACTAAACCAAAAGTCTGCGTGAAAACAAAATCATGCAACAGACTCTCGTTTTTCCAGATAGCCAACAAAGTTAACAATTAAATCTTATTATTTTGCTATTGCCACTTTTCAGTCCAAGCATTTTGCGTTGTGTTAACCCTATAAAGCCAAACGTATTATATTAAATACAAGACATTTTGAGCCCTCTATTTCACGAGTATAATATTTTTCCCCCATTAAAACCCTGACATATATGATCTGACACATGCATTGCAGAGATAATCCATTAGAGGGCAGTATCACCCATCAGATAGCGTTACCAGCGACAATACAAGATCGGCCCAATTGAGAAAGGAGAAGCAACTTATACTTATTAATAGTGGGAAATGTTCTTTCAGATTTTTGGAAATACTAATATGTTTGATATGTCTGTTTATTATTACATTTTTGACAGTTATATTTGTACAAATTTAAAGCATTGTGACAGGATGTATCAAATATGACACAAATCAAAAGTCACATGTGGAAGTTGATCCCCCCCCCAAATAAATAAATAAATACATTTGTTTGTTCAAAAGGACCAAAAAATACTCTATTTACAAAGAATCCGAATTTTCTCTCATATACAGTATTCATGGTTCAGGCTTTATAGGGTCAACGGTGTCGTCTGCAACACCCATAAACAGATCAGGGATGGCAAAACAAAAATGAGCAATTCACACTGCTTTGACTTGTTTGCTTCGGATTCATCCAGTTGAGAAAATTGCGCTGCATATAAAAAATTATCCTCATTTTAGCAGTTTTGCCAAAAAGTGTTACACAGTCAAAAAGCTACAGCTGTTCATTTTCTTCATCATGTATTCAAATGAATAATACAATAATAACGATGATAGCTTTATCAGTGGTGATAATAATACTCACAGTTTAACATCCTCAGCCTCTCTCCTAATCACAGTATTCAGCAAGTTTAACCAAGCAAGCAACCTTCCTGGAAGCCTTTGATTCTTTTTTGCTACTTACAGTGCATCATCCGACTTACTCTTGGGCTCCACCATCCCCACCCAGCCACCATGTCCTGTTATTCCTAACTCAAGGTCAATTGATATGGCCTCTACTGTCACATTGGCAGAAAACCAACCAACAACCCGCGCATGCGCTGGCACGGCCGCACTCGCGATCCAGGTGCCACGCGCTCATCTCGGTTACTAAACATGAGCGGGGGCATGCGGCGGCCCTGATGCACTGCCCACAGTGTCTTACAGTTAAGAGTGTATGAGGTAAACGGTGACAACATATTCAAAAAAAAAAAACTTTTACCAAGCTGGCCTTAGTGGTACTTTGCTACATGCAGATTCATGCATAACAATATTTCAAATGAATTTAGTAGTACAGTAGAACCTCTCAAGTTTAACACAAAGCTGGTCAAGCTCCATTTTTTCTCATAAAAAAAAAATATATATTCACAACTTAACTAACTGTACAGACTATATTTTAACATTCTAAACTGTCCAGCAAGTGTAAAAATAAATTTACCAGTATTAACAGTAAATATTTCCTGAACTAATGTATGACATCACCTCACATAAAACCGTATCTTTATTATTAGCATCTCGTTTGTTTTTCTCCAAGAATGAGAGTATTTCCTCATGAAGAGATAACACGGTTGTTAGCAATCACCAAGTCTCTATCCACTAGTGCTGTCCAAATGTGAAATAGAGCCCTTCATGTATCCCACAATCCACTGTGAAAAGAAGTGAACAACCAATGCTTGCTCAAAAAGCTATATATCCCATGATGCATTGCTTCAACACCGAAAAAATATTTCCTGTTTCCAGGCTATTGTTTGATTTTCAGGAAGAAGAAAAAAATCTTGATGAAAATGAAAATGTCTGTAATATAAGTAGACCAACACAAAGTACTTTGTTAAATTATAAGCCAATATTTATTCCAGGAAGTCCAATATCTGTGGACATTAGTCCAGTATGTAAATTAAGCCTGAGAAGTGGTTTAAACAATTTTTCTTTTGACTGACGAGTGAAGCCCACTAGAAATGCCCTTAACATGTTTAGGGAATATGTGAATGATTTTAAACGCAGCCCAGATGTTTGTTTACACTGCTAAGAAGTTTATTAATGGCCTCTGATAGTAATGTCAGTAAATAACTTAATAAAATAAAAAGAAGCAAGCTCAAGAGGTAGACTGTGTGGAACTACTCTGTAAACAGTTCTTTGTGATATAATGTGGCGTAAGCACAGAACTGACAAAATCAACAGGAAAACTAACAGAAAAACAAAAATCAGATCATAATTAATACGGCACAGGGAACTTGTTTTATTATTAAGACTCTACACTTTTGACTCATCTTAACCGGACTGAGTTGGAGCATTTACCCTCCCGGTTGATCAACGTCAGCAAAAGGTGCAATTATCTCTCAAGATTATCCTGACCGTGGTGTGTTTTGCTTCCTGCCTCACTCCAAAAACGGTCAAGCCAACCTGTTAAACCTGTTGAATATTTAAGATAGCAAATTATTAGGTGTGTGTCCTTAATAGCAAGATTGGCCGAGCTATAGACTGCGCAAGCAGGACTATTAACTGACATTTATGTCAAAGTTTATTTATTCCCAACAGTGTACGCTCTTCATTTTGTAGTATCTCTGTTGGCTGCACTGTAGTGTGTCCAAGTGGATCTTGGATTTTTTTTTTAAATGTTTTTTTTGTCCAATCAGATTTCAGCCTCTATGTGCAGCTATGTCAGTCCAATCTGCCAAGGGCTTTCAGAATCAAGTCATGCTGGCCAATGTAACTTCAACAACAGACTGGCCCACACTATTGTCAAAAAATTTATATCCTACATGGTTGGTCAGTTAGAGCTAAGTTTGATTAAAAAACAAACAAACATCACATTTGAATTAATTTGATTGGTTTTGTCATATTATAAGATAAATTATTGCCAGTACATGCTATTATATGGATGTTTTTGTACAATAAGGATGGTACAATTAGGGATGTTCAATACCACTTTTTTAGACCGATATCAGTACCAGTACTCAACATTTAATCTCCGATACCAATACCAAATACAAATACTAAAGTTCTTGAATGCCAATTATCTTTTCTTCTTATTTATTATTTCTAGTTCCTGATTGTAAAACAGGCACAAGAGGGTGGCAGATACTGGTATCGGCCACCGTTGAGAGTACCGATACCTTAAAATAAGGCTGCTATAGGCACCGATGTCGATACCTGGTATCGGTACACCCAACCCTTGTTTCTAAAATTGTGACATGATATAGCTAGCGGATAAGTCCCCACTCAATGTCGAGGTACCCTGAAGAACAAACATCCTGATTTTCTTCTCACTATGAGTGAGGTCTCTTGCATTTTGAAAAACTGTTAAGATGTTAAAAATCATTACATGTGTAACCCGCTCAAAAGACTGTTAACATGCTACATACAGTTAATTTCACTGTATGTAAAGGTGGAAAGATTTTGAATCTCACTATATGCACGATTTGTGTTTCCGCACATGGACTTCGGCAAACAGCATCCCAGAAGCCACGCGCGAACTAGCGAGCCAATCCGCATTCCGTAATGCTGACCAATAGGACCGCTCTGGGACCCTTGCCTCTGTCATGTCCGTCATTTACGTCCACTTTCGGAAGGCGGAACAATCAGATTGCTCCGGGACCCTTGCCTCTTTTTACGTCTGCTTTTCCAGTATAAAAATGATCTGCGTGCAAATAAAAAAGTCACGTTCCAGACTTCCGGACCTCGACTAACCTCCTGCCCCCTTTTCCTTTGTCATTGTGAATTTCCCATCAATCAAACAGTTTCTCTAGCCATGTATAGCTTGCTAAGCACTCCCGGTTCAATGCAAACATGAGCGCCGTCGCTAAAGAGAGAAAGTCATATCATTAGCATCAAGAACGGGAAATAGAGTTTTGCTTCACAAACGTCAACGACAAGTGCCTTACCTTGTAGCGGCAGATAACTATCAGAATCTTAATTAAGTTGCTCTGAAAATGTCTGCATTGTTTGGGTCTATTTGTGAGTCAGTCTTTTCAGACATGAATGTCATTAAGTCATAGTTTAGGACAAGGCTGAGTGAGGAACTCATGTATTTTGTGACCACTGTTGATTTGTTATTGTAGTGGCTGAAGTAAAGGTATTATAACACAAATTTGGCTATAGAATAAACGTTGTGAACAATGAGCAGCTTGCTGCTGTTTTGTTTTTCTAAAAGTAGCTCACTGAGGAAAACGGTTGAAGACCCCTGCACTAAATGGTTCTGTTAGCAACCGACTTTGCAAATCAGCTTAGGTATTAACTAAAGAATCCATGAACAGATTTAGTTACACTTTTCAACAAAGGTGTCTATTTGAGGGGAGGCGTTAATTTGTCCAAGTGGCAGTCATTATTTTAGAAACAGCTTCAATTCAAGTGGAGGCCACTATGTGAGGAAATACAGCATTATTAGGGCCCGAGCAGTGACCGGTATCTCTATGACAATATTCGTTTATAAATATAGCGCCACCTAGCTCTTGGGGTGAAAATTGTTTTTTACCCCACATGCGGTATTTTGTACAAAATTTGGATACTCTTTGTAAGTGTGATAACTAAGTCATTTATGAATATTTTTTTTTCTTTCGATCACAAAATTTTCAGTGGCATCAGATCTATCCATATATACAGTATGTATTTTTTATTTATTTATTTTTGATGCCCTCTATGGACAATAAAAGCAATATTGTGCTATGAGTAAAACTAACTATGATGTATACTTAAAAAAATGTGAATTGGGGCAACTCAATGACAAAAAATAAAGGATGCTGATTTTTGAGGGTCTTATCACACACACTCAACACACCTGCCCCCCCCCAAAAAAAATAATCCACATGTAAAGGTTTATTATGCCATTTAATTTTTTTTTTAATCTGCTGATACCCCATCATGCAAGTACCCCAAAGTGGCCTGGGCTGCGAGGGCCAGCTCTAGTTAACTTTGTTGTTTTTGATTCGGACAAAAAGTCAAAGAAATTGAGTTTGAGCTTGGATTTTTTGTAACACTTGAGAATAGTTTTCAAATTGCTTGACTGACCAACTTTAGCACTTCAGAGGTTCCACTGTTCGCCAAACCTAACAGATTGCGGCGCAATTCAGCAGGACCGAAAATAGTCTTAACGAGTCATGACATCCTTGTCTCATCGCACATGAGAAAACACGAGAAGCTCGCCCATCATCTTGCTCAAAGAACAAGGTCGGAACAAGAAAACAACTAAACGTCAGTAACCCGAAAACGAGACGTCAGCACCTCCGGCCTTGGTACACAAATGGCTCAGGCGGATGAGGCCCGCAATGTAGGTCCGCATTACTCGCATCCTCGCCGAGTTAAACCAACAATGGAGGCCATGCACTGAGACCCTTAAAAGTCCAACTCAGCACGTCACTGCTGTCATTGACTTCGCCCCTGCACATCGCCGTATTACAGTATCTCAAAGGGTTGCATTCAAGTAAAGTATGCTACATACTCAGTGACCAATTTGCATTAATAGCTTGCATAAATAATAAAGACAAATGTAAATCTAAATGGGAGAGACTGGAGTACCTGAAGTGTAGAATCCTGATGTCCCTCAAAGCAAACCCTCATTGACAGTGAACTGACTCATCAACAGTAGCATCCACACTGTTTCCTGCATAAAGACCTTCAAGTGCTAAACCAAAAGAGATCCCTTCATCACTTTTTGTCAAGACGGCACCCAAATACAAGCTATGTGAGTTTCCTTCATACTTGGATAACAATGGCATGTACCCAAAACCATTGATAACCAAATTGTGGGATTGTCAAAGCTCCCTCCAGTGCTCTCTTTCAAATGTCAAATATAAAAAATAAAATAAAATAAAAACCACTGCGCCATGTGCAGGCACACAGTCACAATTCACTTCCTTAATCGAATTCCCGGAGGGAACATCGTGTGGCCCTCCTGGAATGGGGCTCAAGACCAGCGGTGGCATCTGGCTTGTGGAGTGATGACTTGTCTTTCATTCCTATTTCTGACTTAAGCACCGGCATTACTTGCATGCAAAGGGAAGGGGAGGCGTGGGGTCAGGGAGGGGGGCCACCACAGGAATTCAAGGCACCGCTACCTCATGACAAAGCAAGAACAACCGCTGCCATATTTGCAAGTGCTGGAGTTGCCCTGTCCGAGATGAGATCCAACAAATGGAGATGGTGCACAACAAAAACATCTTCACAGGCATTTTTTTTTCTCAGTACAAGTTCCATGCATGTATATTTTTCAGAATTTTTGGTGCTTTGAGGTAATACAATGATCATATCCAAAACAAAGAGCTGACAGAGCACGCACTCCGCTGACTTCAACAAGCACCCATACAGAAGAATGAAGACCGTTGAAGCCGACAGTATCTCTGTCCCCATCGCAAATTGGTTGAAATCCAAAAAAAGCAGCAAAGAAAGGCATTTCATCATTTCTAATACAAAGTAAGCTACCCAAATATACATATAAAGTCTGAATAAATACTATTGGATATTCTTTCTATGACAGTCCGTTGTGGGTTTTGATGGATGTACAGTATGGAGAGGGTATTGAAGTTACCTGGGAAAGAATCCACGTGTGCAAATAAGTGTGTTATTGCCAGTCTTTGCTCGGGGGAGGTCATATTCGGGGTAGGAAGTGCGTGACAGTCATGGCAGTGGTGGCCTTGTTGCCCCTTTTGACGCGGCCGTGCTTGCTGAGCGCCATGAAGGAGCCTCGGTACGCCAGCGACTCGTACGCGTTGTAGTTGTTGGGCAGCATCCGCTCTCGGAATTTGCACTCGTCTTGGAAGACTGTCTGCAGACGACACGGGAGGCAAAATCGTTTGCACAAGTTCCATTGCTACATCATTCATACGTTTGAAAAGAGGTCAGATTGTTTATTATGGAACATTATAATTTCCTGACTTTGTGGCTTTTCTTAATTATAAACCAAAATTAGAATAAATACACAATGACATATAGACTGTGTCAAGTGAATCTACAAGTAGTATATAAGAAATTAGTAAAATTTTTGGAATTGAACTATTGAAACAAATTCACAATCAAGAGATGCAAATGAATGGTAATGAGGTTAATAATCTTCAGCCTGCTCCAAAAAACAACAAAAATGCTGTAACGTCACTTAATTAGAAAAAAACCAGTACTGTACTATAAAAAAAAATTCATACAGTAATAATTAAATACAGTGGAACCTCGAAGTTTGAACGTCTCGGAACTCGAACAATTCGGACTTCAACTCAAAAATCGGAGTAAAAAATGCCTCGGAGTTTGAACTCATTTTCAGAGTTTGAACACCCAAACAAAGCAAGCTATGCCGAACATACCTTGAAAACGGCTAGCCGAGTGAAGCCGAGCAATGCCGAATGCTTACGTTGCGGAAGTTGAGACGATGCACTGCTCGTTTCCATTGAAATCATGAATACTCCCGGAGGTGCTCCATACTCGCGAGTGCATTTTGATTTTTCCACGACAATTTTCTTCGCCATGGGCCCAAAGAAAGACAACAGTGCCAGTGGCAGCAAAGAAAAACATACAGTGCTACGAACCACAGTGGAATTAGGAAGGAGATTATCGCGCAGTTGTAACTACCACGACTACTTCTGTAAATACTGGCACGAGGACCCCCCTAAGCTGTTCAACAACGTGCCTGATGTTAAACAACGCACGCAAGGACCGCTTAGTAGCCTAACAATGTGCCCAATGTAAAATACACAAACTCAGCACTTAACTAAAACTAGCATTAACATAGCATTTATCATCCACTGATGCCATCACACCACAACAGGTAAAGTAAGGTGTTTTTATTGTTTAAATACTGTACTGTACTGTAAATGTAAAAAATATAAATAGAAATTAAAATAGGAATTTTCTGGTTTAGGAGCTTGGCAACGGCTTAATTGCATTTACATTATTTCCTACGGGAAAAAATGTTTCAGGGGTTGAACAATTCGGACTTTGAACACTTCGCAGGAACGAATTATGTTCAAACTCCAAGGTGCCATTGTACAATGTAATTTGAATTGTATTTTATTATTATTATTTTTTGCTATATTGTGATGCTTTACTCCTAGTATGTGCACCTGTGCTACCAAGGGGCTGAAGATGGCAGACATGAATAGAATAAAAACATTTGATAATGTTGGATGAAAAGGACAATTAAGTTACACAGTTTTTTTTGCAGAGGATAAAGAATATACACCCGTGAGTATTGCTATAATGTCTGTCTATATTTGTTGCTACACCGTTTGTGTTAAAACATCTTAAGGAGTTATAACCACGACATCGATGCTAGTTTTGTTTAGCCTGTTTGGCGCTTTACATTGAATGGGGATATCTGATACTTTTTTCAAACCGATAAAACAAAGACCTGTATATGCCAGTACAGCATTTTAACATAAAATTGCATAAAATTAATGTCAATTTTCTATTCTTCTTATTTCTAGATCCTGGTCATAAAACAGCCATAAGAGGGCAGCTCGTATCAACCGCGGTTGCGATTACAGATACCTTGAAATAAGGCCGGGTCATCGGTACTGGCCCATCCTTAGTAATTTACAACTGGGAGTGGCAATAAACAGCTTGAAGCAAGCACTTAGCTTCTTTTTTGAAGAATTCTTGTCTATCTACTGAACTGCTGCTTGTTGTGAAGTTCAGTACCAGTAAGGTGGGTCTTTAATTTAGCTTTAAAAGTCTCAACTGAGCAGGCTTACCTAATGTCAAGAGGGAGAAAATTCCATAGTGTTGGAATAGTCGTAGCTAACAAAAAATGACAGACATTTGGGTTTGTGTTAGTGCATAATAAAGGCCATTCCTTTTACATTTACTACTCCCAGCACTGACAGCAGCAACACTTGCTGGTGAAAAATTGCTATTATGCCATCAAGTTTGAATTTCTAAAACATTCATATAATGAACACTATTTTCACTACGGGTTCAAAAACAAGTAGAGGTTCGAAATGAAGCCATACAACTTGCAGAAATGCAAGGGAACCACAATACCATCAAGTGACTCCAGTGAATGACTTTTTCTATCAATTCATACTCAATTTGAAAAAAAAAACACGTCACACTAGCATAAAGGCACAGTCCAAAACATGGGGGGGGGGGGGGGAAGTTATCCTTTTTTCTTTTTTTTTACCAAGGACAATGGAAGTAAATAGCTAACATTTTCACAGAGGATGACGGTAACCAGTTGTGAAATTCAAAGCTAACGGTAAATGTGTTCAAATATTGAACAGCTAATATTGCTTATTGTATGTTAAATGTGGCTAAATGTAGTCATACTTTCTGTCACTTCTACAAACATAGACATAATATACGTTTCATCCCTTAGCCACACTCTTTGGATGGATTTACTCAACAACTCTCAGCACAATCTTAAAGGGGAAGTCGACCCCAAAATTTTCTTGTTCCTTACAATAAAATATTCTATGCGACTTCCACTAGTCTAAAAACTATTCTGCTTAATTTTACGTTTGTGGAATATGAAGAAAACAGCAACATCCTAGTCAGCAAATATGGTGATAAAATTGGCCCAATGAATTGCGGTCCATTAGTGGCCCACATCTGGCATCCACATGGGGGCCACACATAAGGCCCATATCTAAGCCATAGCTGGCACTACTGTGGCCCTACGCTGGGCCAGACAACTGGTGCCCAACATCAGCCTTAATTTAATCTGAACTAAACCACTTCATTCATGTACCATATTTGACCCACATATAAATAAATAAAAGACTCAACAACAATTTTAGTATTATTAAAGATGTTCATTTTTCGATAGGGTCCACTGGGAGCAAACAAGGATTCAGTGCCTTTCAAGGACCCTTCAACATGGTCACCAGGGGTGAGAATCGAACCCACAACCTCACAGATGGGACACAACCACTCTGAGCCATCCAGTTAAATACTTTGTCACTAGTTTTAACATTTGGATGTGATGGAAGGTAGTTCGCCACAGCTCTTCGGATTCTTATAGTACAGGGAGTCCTCGAGTTATGTCGCACGCCACCTATGTCGTTTCTACTTTACGGCGCCCGTGCCTCGTCCGTAGCATCTTCTTTGTCGTTAATTTACTACAGTCATCACACAATTTTAAAGTGATTTAAACTAGTGTTGTTGTTACCTCTAGCAACGAACGTCCATTGAGCAGGTCGGGTCGCCATCAGGCGCGTCACATTACCGTGTTTAAATTAAATTGTTTGAATTAGCTCCGCTCTGCCGTCCGTCAGCAATGTCCGTGCGGAAACACAAAATATTGGTTTCCGGCTCTTCCGGGTCACGCAAATATGTTTTTTTTAAATTAGTGTACAAAGTATTTTGATGTAAATATCGACATTAACAGTGAAATCCAACTTAAGCGAAATTCGGGTTACGTCGCCAGCATAGGAACGGAACTCGACCGTAACTCGAGGACTCCCTGTACTTTTTGGGTGTATGTTCACCTGACTGTTTCCTTACCAAGGATGGTACACCAATGAGTTCTCAAAGAACTTCCCAGAGAACTTATTTGATGGTGAACAGCTTTCGCCATTTTTTGGACATTGGTGTCATTAACATTTCGTCATAGTGTACATTCCTTGTTAAGGAAACAGTCAGGTGAACAAACACCCACAAAGTACTATAAGAATCCGAAGAGCTGAGGCGAACTACCTTCCACCACATCCAAATGTTAAAACTAGTGACAAAGTATTTAACTGGATGGCTCAGAGTAGTCGTGTCCCATCTGTGAGGTTGTGGGTTTGATTCTCACCCTTGGTGACTATGTTGAAGTGTCCTTGAGAAAGGCACTGAACCCTTGTTTGCTCCCAGTGGACCCTATCGAAAAATTTGCATATTAAAATAATACTGAAGTTGTTTTTGAGTCTTTTTGTTTTATGTGGGTCAAATATGGCACATGAATGAAGTGGCTTAGTTAAGGTTGAATTAAGGCTGATGTCCAGCACCAGTTGTCTGGCCCAGCGTAGGGCCACAGTAGTACCAGCTATGGCTTAGATATGGGCCTTATGTGGCCCACATGTGGATGCCAGATTTGGGCCACTAAAGGACTGTAATTCATTGGGCCAAGTTCAAGTTGCTAGAGACCATTTTGCCACTTGCTGCCAACTGAAAATTACATCACAGTGACGACCATTCACGGCTCACTTATTTTCTGAGTTTGGTCATGTGACATTCACAAGCTGAGCTTTAATTGCTCATTACTTGAGTTGACAGCATGTGACAAAACGGCCGCCCCCTGAAAAGGATAAAGATTGATGGATTTTGATGCTTCATTCATATTCTAAAAACAATATTAATCCGAATGCCATGTTTAGACTAATGAGGCATATATAACAAATTATTGTAAAGATTTTTAGGGGTGTTGAATTCCCCTTAAATTCATTCAATTAAATAAAGTGGCTACAAATAGCAGTGATCGTTTTCTTCTACTGTAAACAACTGCACATTTTATGGCTTTTCATTACAGCAGTTCCCTGAAATGGAACATAAAGAATGTATACATGAAAAATAATATTTCAAGTCCCTCAGTAGTCAACAAAACAGCAGCCACTAATGAAAAAAGGCAAGGCACAACGTCAGTTCTGCAGTGCTGACAAGCCAACATGGCGTATGCAGCAGACAAGCCGGCTGCCTCCATCTCAACCCATGTGGCTAAATTCAATCTCTTATCAGATCATCAGCACAGTGGCAAGCTAACACGTCATCACTCGAGAGGAGATACATTCTGCCTGTCAAGGATGTCGGCCCACCAGCCAACTAACGGCAACACATGTCATTGTCATTGCAGCGCCAATGACATCAAGGTTACTGCTGACATTCTCACAAATCTCCACAACTCAAGTCAAGTACCTTTGAGCATGTCCAAACAATATGTTGCACTAGAACAGCTCTGGTTGAATACCTGCGAATTTGTATAGCTCAGAAGTCAACCAAAATCCCTTAATCCATGTCCTCCTCATTAACTGTACAAGCAGACACTTTTGAATGATAAAACCAGAACATATCAATCCATCCATTTGTTACAGTGCTTGTCCTCATTAGGTTGAGGGTGAGCGAGAGTCAAGAGAGCTGGAGGAAACCCACGCAAGCGTGACAAGAACTCAACACAGGAAGGCCAGAGCAGAGAGTTCGACTCCAAACCTCAGAACTGTGAAGCAGACGAGTTAACTGCACATCCACTGGAATACCCTCGACAAAAACATCCCAAGAAAGAAAATTACAGGAAAAAAAATAAACATAACCATCATCATGACCGAGGAATTCCACATCTTACCCTGAGCATATGTTTGGGTTTTATTTTTTTATTAATTTTTTGCTTTTTGGTGGTACAGTGTTCCCTCGTTTACAGCAGGGGTTAAGTTAAAAAATAAAAAATAAATTCCCGCAATAAATTAAATCTGTGAAGTAGTTAGCTTTGTGTTTTACATTTATTATAAACGTTTTAAAGGTCTAAAACCCTTCACCGCACAGTTTATACACTTTTCTCATTGAGGCATTTATATTTTTTCCACATTTCTAACCTTTATAAATTTGATAAAATAGGTACATTGTTGCAAAATAAAATGCATGCAAAATTGCACACAAAAAATCTGCAAAACAGCGAGACCGCAAAATGTGTACCGCATTATAGCGAGGGAACACTGTATTGCACTTTTTAAAAAAAATGCAGCAGCCAAAACAATTAGTATCAAAAGACTGAGAATTGGAAAAGAATAAGCACTGAAAGAAGGTAAACTATTTGACTTCTTATCAAAACTCATTTGGGCAATTTTATTGTGTTTACATTTTAACAATAGTGAGTGTGTTGCTCATCTGACAAATTTAAGACTGTTTCATTGTTTTTATACTTTACTTTTAATGGAGGTTAGTTTTTCATACTACTTCAGCAGTTAATGTAAGGAAAATTTAAATCCTACTTAAAACATTGCACACACGATGAGATTGATTTATTTTTCCGTTACTAAAAAACAAAAAACATAAATGATGTTGTAAAACAGATTTAGCCATAAAGGGTAATTTCTCTGGATGACTCAGTTGTAATGCTTAAAGTGGTCAGTAAGTGACCACCTCATGAACTGTGGCTTTATGGGACCTACTTATAAAATAGTAATTATAGCTCATAGTGATGGCGTGACACCTATGAAATATTGCTGTTAACAGTTTTGTAGGTGGTCATCAGCTGTTCAAAAAAGTAAATCCAGACCCTCAAACACTTTTGACAGATCCCCTTCAAAAACAGTTTACATTGAACTGAGCTCAATAACTACAAAGTGGCAAAGCGTTTGATTTATTTTTATTTTTTTGAGGACGCTCCAACCGGCATGCCTGTATATTATCATAGTTTCATTTATCATGAACGTTACATACACAGTTGTGAGGTTGGGGGTTTGAATCTCAGCTCTGGCCTTACTGTGAACATTTCCTCCCATATTTGCAAATTACAGTAGGTTCAAAGACTCTAAATTGCTCTTTTGTGTAATTATTTGTACTGTATATAAGCGCCCTGTGATTAGCTGGTGACCAATCTTGGGTGTACCCCACCTCTGCTCAAAAATCAGATGGGATATCCCAAGCTCATGTTAAAAAAATAGATGATTAATTTGATTGTATTCGAGTATAATCTTCATGTACATGGCCTGAACTTGACAGTTTTGTTATGTGAGGACAGATGCAATGTATAGATGAACGTCTTGATTTTCATTGGACTTCTTGGAGAGCCCAATTGTAAGTAAAAAAAGTAAAAAGTACACAATGTCAAATATTTGGAATGTGTCAATCCTACTGGCTCATGCACATTGATCAGCAGTCCTTATAGAAAAAAAGTGGGGTGCACACTTACCGTCCCATATAACCTCCCTCGTCTGTTCATGGCGACATACAAGTCACTCTTGACTCCGCACAGGCTCACCACTCCTCTCTCCACCGTGGAGATCTCAATGAGACCTGAAATCACAAAAAATTTGAGAACGCGCGATGGCTGGCCGGGAGCCTTTTTCCCCCTTCCAAACAGAGAATAATTTATGATTAGGATTTAGCATGTATTGTGTCCCCTCTCCACGCCTATGCGCCTAACCTTGCAGCGTGACGACTCTTTGTTCTGCATCCTTCACATCCCATCACATGCAAGCGCATTTATTTATTTGTGTGTGTGTGTGTGTGTGTGTGTGCGTGTGTGTGCGTGCGTGCGTGCGTGCGTGCGCGTGCTTGTGTGTGCGTGTATGCGTGTGGCGGGATTGCGCCATTCGCGTGGTCGTGCTGGGCTCCACGGCCACCGGCTCGCCCGAGCTGGCCCGTAGCGTAAAAATAAGTTGCGTCTAAAAGCGTCCATACATTCATGTCATGCTCTGGGAGGAGGGGGAGGAAGAGGAGAGGAGAGGACGAGCAAGGGAGAGGAGCGGAGCGGAGTGGAGAGGAAGGGAGGAAAGAGGAGGGGGCCGGGGGGCGATCGCTCGGCGCTGTTTGCTTTTTAATAGAATTGTCTTTGCGCCCCCCACCGAGATGACACACGATCATGCAAATGACACGGAAGAACTCACTGTACTGGTTCTCGTGGTGGATACCGTTGATCCTGCCGTCGGGGAGGATCTGGAGGTGGAAGCCGATGCCCACGTTGCAGTAGAGCCTCCGCACTCTCTTGATGCCCAGCAGGTAGTCACTCTCCCAGTTGAGCTCCGGCTTCTCCCCGGAGATCCCCAGCACGGAGCGAGAGAAGAGCGTCTCCCAGCGCTTCTCCAGCAGCGAGGTGCCATTCGTCCGGCCGCTCGGGAGCGGGTACGCCGACACGATGCCCAGCAGGAGGCTGAGGAGAACTGCCGCGGTCAGCGTCCAGTGCGGCGTGCCGGCCTCGCAGGACATACTGACGAGGAGCCTGTGAGCTCCAGCCATCCGGTTTACCTTCAGACCACGTGGTCCAAATTAATGAGCCTAAAAATACCGCTCTTCTTGTTTTTCTCCCTTCGGCATGCTGGCTGAGGGTTATTTCTGGAGCTGTGCAGGGCATGAAACGCAAGCCCCGGTGCAGAGGAGGAGAGGAGACGCTGGAGGTGATGGTGCTGGTGCTGCTGCTGGTGATTACCATGTTTTGCAGCTCCTACCTCCACGCCTCTCTCTCTCCCCCCTACACGCGCGCACTTGCTCTCTCTCCTGCTCCTCGACCAAAAAGAAGAGTTGCAAGAAATAATCCGCCATGCACCAAAAAAAAAGAGAGAGAGCAGAGAAAGAAATGAAGGCCCCCCTCCCCTCAGGGGCCACGCATCTTCCCTGGATCTTCTGACTCCCAATGCAAGGCCAGAGATAACCCTGATGGCAGCAGGAAAGAGCCTTCAATGTTTTGTCATAGCTGGCCCAGTAAGAGGTTGTGGGTGGGCTGGGAGGGGAAGGGGGACTTGAGCGGGCCCTCAGGGCAGCACCCAAATTGGGTCGGTGGTCATATGTCTGTCAGGCCGCTTCCTTATTTAGAAAGAAGGTGTAAAAACAGTCCCACTTGTCACTGGAGAGCAATGACAGCGCTCATGCTGTGCCACTTTTTCTGTTGCACTCTTTAACAACTTTAGCAAACAAATCTATGGATGAGACGGTCAACACCTGTGATTCTCAAGTGTGCCGTGTGAAATTGCCTAAATGCAATTAGTTTGTTCACTATCTATCCCAATGACGTATAGTGACAAGCAGAACAATGAAATGTTCTTCCACTAGATGGCAATCAAGAAGCAACCTCTGCATACATTTGTTTTCTTACATAAATTAAGCGTATATGCCTCGGCTCAAATAAAGGTTGGAAAACCCTGACCTATACCACCTTGTTTCAAGGTTTAAGTCCTCCATTGGAGTAAAAACACAGAATCCCGCCACCCAGTTGTCCATTGCAGCATAAGCTCTACTACAGTAACGCATTATGATCTCCGCATGTTTCTCATGGTACATATGTAAGAGCCGCGTGGAGCAAAGCGGAGGCCTGACATGGAATGGCACACATAGTCCGCATGCCATTCCCGGCGACACGAAAGCCTATCGTCTTTTCCATGTAACAGATAATGTCAGCAGCTGCATGGCCATGTGTCAGAGAGGCCACAGCGGTGGGCTGCGCTAAACAGTCACTTCTTGGGATCTCCGACGGATGGCACCATTATCAAGATAGTTTTCTCCACAGAAATTTGGAAGAAGCTCAGTAACTTGTAATAGGGACAGATGTTGGATAA
>NC_141242.1:26000376-26242876 GCF_054856555.1 Leptonotus elevatus
GTGTGGCTGCATAGAACATATTATTGTTAAGACATTTTCTGGGTTGACTTCCTCTTTAATTGTGGGCAGCTAGTGAGTGGTATGTTATAGGTTGGTAGCATTTCCATACTTGTTGATTGAAGTGACCCTCAAATGATGTGACAATCATCTTTCAGCTTGTTCTCACTTCTGTAAAATATAACATCGAGCATGTGTGTCTGGTGAGTGAAGGGGCAAGGCAACTATTTTCACACCTTGCGTTATTGTACCAAACAAACTCTTATACCCTGTCTATATGTCTGTCTGTCTGTCTGTATATATATATATATATATATATATATATATATATAAAAAAGAGAATAGAAAAAAGTGTAAAGAAGTTGGGGAAAAAGGAAAACTCTCCATCAAATGGGCAAATTGTGTGGCTAATTAAGCTAGCGGCATGTCCCTGATGACGTATTCACTCTTTAAACACTGCCTCATAATGGCACACTTAGAGCAATAGAGCAAGGCCTCCTGGGATAAAACATGAACACCAGCATTATTCCACAATCTTTCCTATTGGTTTTCCATGCGAGTCACAACCTTTGAGATCCTTTTGGTCAAAGACAATATGCTTGGCCAAATAGATGGCGACAATGCCCAAGATTACGGAGCAGGCCATATAGGTAGTGACGGACTGTGCCAATTGAACAATGGTTCCCATGAGGAGGGTGGGGATAACCTGAGAGAGGAGGAAGGTGCTGTCTAAGATGGCAAAGTCCAAGCCCACGCCGCGGTCTTCATATCCTGACTCCAGCTCCTCCTGCTCGGGGTCAGGGGAGCTGTGAGCTGAGCCGTTCTGGTTAAGGGGAGCCGAGTAGTAAATGTCCTGGCTGACGAAGGCATTCCCAAAGGAGGGGCCAGCCGTGTTATTTAGTAAGTTCTCCTCTTCCGCTGCAGTCAAATAGTCTCTGGTAGTTGTTAAACCATTCTTACGTGTGTTTTTGGTTTTCCTTTTTGGCATGTACACCTAAAGTGGGACGAGACACGTTTTAACTGCTGTCTTACACCCCCGCCACCCTGCGGGAAAAAATGCTTACCTTCTTCTCCTTGTGGTAGAGGCAAGTGAGGGTGTAGGGCAACGTCTGCAGCGCAGCGTACGCGTAGCCAGTGAGGGCGGCCATGGTTGTGACGAGGACCACGCTTTTAGACAGGCAGATGACCAAAGCAGACACCGTGAAGCTCACCATGCTGCTCAGGTAAACCCAGCGTGACCCAAAACGGTGAACCATACGACTCATGATCATTGAGAAGAAGGTTGAGGTAGCACACTGCAGGAACAAACCCAGACTTCCCATACGGATCCCTGGAATAAGAAAATAAAATAGTTAGCGCATGTGACATAAAGCTCACAGCTTTTCTCATTAAATAGGGAATGAGAAGCCAGATGTTTGGTACAATTACACACCAAAAATATGATTGATGAGCTTCCTTTTTCTTGTTTTACATCACCGTTTTCAGTGTAAAACAGTGTTGTGTGAATGGCTCACAAAATTGCCTGTCGTCCTTTTGCAGATACATTACAAATTTGTCAAAAAGTGACAACTAAATGCTTGGATAACAGCTAAGACTGTGCCGATGTTAAAAGCGTGAGTCTTAAATGGCACTTTGATCATTTAGGAACCAGTCAACCCTTTAAACACACAGGAAGGGAGGATAGGGAGGGAGGACGTTCAAAGAACTTCTTGATACTCACATTAACCTTAGATAAATCATTGGGAAGCATTTGAGACGGAACACACAGTCCGGCACATATTTCCTTAAGCAATGTGCCTTCAAGTCTGACCTACTTGGCTGGCCACACAACTATTAATCTGAGATCCTGCCAAAGGACAAATACAGAATCTGAACTTCAAAAAAACAGAGAAAGTTAAGGAGGGCTCTAGACTTGGGCGAGACCGATTATTATTGGCCGGGCCGATTATCGCCGCACATATTCGACATTTTGACCCATATCGGCATCGGCCTTTCAAAAAAAAAATTCTGACGGCGGATAAAAGATCACTTTAAAACTTTTGCTTATTTAATTTAATTATTATTCTTTATTAGTTATTTGAAATTTTTCATTTAACTTTTTAAGGTATGCTGATGATCCTAGAGGTCCCTGAATGTTTTTGCTTAAATTCTAAAACAAAGATGTCTATTGTCTGAAATGGGTAGGGAACACTCGAGAGCAACTAGTCAGGTTTCCATCCAAATGTTTAGACATTTTTAGGTGAATTTTGTGAAAATGCGCAAAACAGACATGTGGCCCGTTTCTATCCGCTCTTCTTTTGCAAATATGCGCCGCAAGATGACGTTGTAGTGACGGAACTTTGGGACAATGAGTTCCAGGTGGGAATGTTGGTTTTGACGGACTGAACAGAAGTAGTTTGTCTTGTTGGCTTCCCTCCCGCATGTAAGTGAAGTGTGTCATTACATTGAGAGCTGATGTTAATAACGCCATCTAAAATTGCATTAATGTTTTTTTTTCTTTAATTAATTATAAAAAGAATCGTGTTTCTTCCTCTCCCCAAACATATCTTACTTAAACATCCGCCATTTATTGTGACTACAAACGTGCGTGTGACGTGGTATCGGTCAAAACGTGAGACGTATATCCGGTCCTGTAATCGCTTATTCGCAAAACCTGTTTCCATCCCCAAATGCGAATTTTCCTTTTTTCGATACACTTCAAAAACCACCCCCTCGAAGCGTAAATTTTTTTTTTGCTAATTTTGGGCCTTTTTTCGAATTTCTGCCGTTTCCAATTCAGTTTCTTTTTCGCAATTCTTGAAATTTTGAATAAAAATAGGTGGCTGGAAACCCCACCTACTGTCCTGCCTGTTTTTGCTATTTCCCTTCTCCAACACAGCTGACTCAAATGATCAGTTAATCAGCAAGCTCTGTATAAACCTGATAACGATCTTGTTCATCAAATCAGATGTGTTGGTGGAGGGAGACAAAAAATTCAATAAACATATGCTTTAACATGTTTCAAGACAATTAAGAATTGGAGTTGGTATTTTATTCATTTTTTTGACACCCATAATTTTCTTTTACTCAAAATGAATATCGGCTCCAAATATCGGTTATTGGACTACTTGGACTACTACTATCATCAACAGCCTAAAAAATTGGTCCATCTCTACTCTAGTCTAGCTTTTTGCACTGGTGCACCAACATTTTTGACCGCATCACATTTAACACCGCACTTTTACAGGTTAAATATTTATTATTCTTGTTTTATTAAATCTTTATTTTAGACATTATTGACTGGTTAATGATTACAAATCTGGTCAACATAGAGACAGCTGGGCAATATGGCTGAAAAGTGCCGATATCAATAATTATTTATTTTGTTTTGTATTTTTAGTCCTAGTAAAAATAAAAATAAATCTATTCAGGGCGAAAATACTGTTCCAACTAACTGGTATAAACAAATTTAAGGAATGTACACTGTTTTTGTGTCCATTCATTTTGTGCACCTTTGGTTGGTGCACCAGTACAAAAGATGGGTGCACCCAAATTTTCCGATGTTTGTTCACTCTTCTTTTGAAACACTTCTTTTAGGTGATATTGACTGATAAATGATGAATTAAAAATCCCGTCATAATTAAGTTAAGTAATTTCCACAAGAAGTATTGGTGTTGAAAGTGCTTTGGGTCAGTGTAAGTTATGACTTTTGAACAAAATTGCCACTCACTTATCTTGTCAACCGCAGCTATTTCCACTCTATATTTGGCGACCTCAACTAAGTCTGTCACGTAACACATTTTCAGTGATGCATTTTCCCAGAAATTATCATGATAAACAATATTGATGTTTTTTTTAATGCTGATTATGAAAGAGCATCTTAAGTCAAGCGTCCTTATTCAGAAAAAAATAGCTTATTCATCTCAAGAATATTGAACATTAGCAGTGAAATATAGAACAATAAATGAAATGTCAGACAAATAAAAATATAAATAAAACAGCCTCAGGCTATGTTCACAAAAGTCACACTTAAGCAAAGATTTGAATATTAAGATTCGCACAGCCTATCAAAAAGAAACAATTCTCAATATGCGGATTTCTCGACTTGATTACTAGCTGCATCTCTTTTGCTATAAATGTGGTTCACAGTTAGTAGGGCTGGGTGATATGGCCCAAAAAATGTATCTTTTTTTTTTCTTTCAGTCATTATGGACTATTACAATATTAATCGAAGTAATAAACCTAGCAAACATGTATTTAAAATGTCATTGTGCAAAATGTTCAGACAACAATAGTTTATACTGATTTTAAATAGTTTTTAACACAAACCTAGCTTGCATAACTTGCAAAAATGCCGCAATTAAGTAGTTAAGTAGCATTGTAAACACATCTTGTAAACCACCCATCCAGCATTCTGCCACTTGTGCCAAATTAGTCGCAGACAGAGGCCGGGAAATCCCGAATCCAGTGTGAAAACTATTGGCCAGAGGCTTGCAGGAGTACCATTGTGAACAGCTGAGGTGTTAATTTACTAATTACAAGATGTTTGAGACTGTCATAAATGGTCAAATCAAAAGGCTATTGTAAAGACATTTGTAGGCAAATTGTTACAAAGCGCAGCTTTAAACATTCATGAAATTCTTAAATACTCTTTATCTTGTCATCTCCAGCTATTCTCACTCCATATCTGATGGCCTCAATCTAGACCTGTCACATCAACAATATGTTTTCACAGAAACTATTATGCTAAACAATATTGTTGATATTTTTTCCATGCTGATCCTATAATAGAATCTTAAATCAAGTGTGCTTTTTAAAAGCAAATATCTTTTCAATCTCAAGAACGTTGAACGTGGGCATTGGAATGCAGAACAATCAATTAAATATCTTAGATAAAGAAAAAAATGTAAATAAAACAGACTGTTCACAAAAAATTCCCTTAATAATAAAGATCTGAACATTAAGATCCGCACAGCCTTTTTTAAAAAGCAACATTTCTCAAAACGCTGCTTTCTCAACATGTTGAATGGCTGCAACTCTTGCTATAAAGCTGGCTCACGGTTTTCGAAGCAACAACCTGTTTCTAACATTTGGGCTGCAGGTTTGTCAAATGTATGCATTTGGCCAATTATAGAAAATAAAAACATTCTAATGGCTCTACTACTCTATTTTTGTAGTTATTTAACCTTATTCATTAGCAAGACAACACTTTTTTACAAATCTACAAGTCAATCCAAGTTTGCGCGGCATGCTTGGCGCGCGTGGGAGACTCTTAGAATGGACCAATCGATAGTCTTTGCATCTGCAAAACTGTAAAAAGTAGCAGTGTTGATGTTTGAGTTTGATGTGAACCCCTTTTAAAACAAAGTGGACAATTGTGGTGATAGTTATAATTTAGCCCCGCAGGTGGTTAATTTTTGACACGTGTCAACTTGACATCTTGAGAAGCGATGGCCTCATTCCCCTCAAACATTTGAAGCTTCTCCTGACTTACTCCCCTGACCTTGCACCTTGTTGGAAGGTTTAGTTTTAGCCCTATCTGACAGAAGCATAAGCATCTGTAAATGCATGCACGCACACACGCATGGTGACTTCACCCCATCCCTCCAAAGGCTTGTCATAACGGTGCAATCTTTTTTGTTTGTTTCTTTATGCATACCGTGAGCACACAATTGGTCGCAGCCTAGAGCCCGGTAAAGCCAAAAAGAATGATCTGTACAGTTAGAAAACCAGTCTGTGACACTTTAACTCATTCACTCCCAGCCATTTTTATTGAAGCCACCCCCTTCGCTCCCAGCTGTTTTAATGGATTTCGACTGATTTTGCAAGGCTCACAGAATATTGTGTTCTATTGCTATAAAAACATGGAAACTACCAAAAGAAAGATTAGAGTCTCTTCTTTCACCAGGAAAAGTATATTTGTATCTGTTTCCGTTTTGCAGCAATTAGCATTAGAATATAAAGTTTCATCAATATTCACATTCCTGGTGAAAACACTGATAAAAAGAGCTTGTTGCAACTTGGACGTGGCTGATCTCTTATACTCTGCTGCCACCTGCTGGTCGTTGTAATAACTACCATTGCTTTAGGCCACCTCTTCATGTAAGTAGTTGCATCAATGCCTTCTGTATGCTCTTGCATAAAAATAAAAATAAAAACATAAAAAATGTGTAAATACGTTTTTGGGTTGAATGAGTTAACCAGAACAAATAGTTTGTCGTCATTATTTGACTTTCTAACCACATTTTTGTTTTGTTTAAGTTCTTTAAGTTTTTTAATGACAATAGCCTCAACAGTTTTAGGAATGTAGCTGTGTGTGTACATGTTAAGATAAAAGGCTTGAAATTTTCCATACAAGATACAAGACTGCATGTTTGGACCAAACCCTTTTTGGCGGTGGCAGTAGTACATTGGACAGTAAGAAAAAAACATAATACAGTACCAAGGGCAAAAGTGTTTTCGATTCAAACATAACAGTGTTTGCAAAGACTAAAAAAATTAAACGGAATGTATCTGACCTTCATCATATCTTTGTCTGGGCACGCTTCCTGGTACCGCACTGGGAACTCCACCGTACAGGCCTTCGCCTACAAAGACTGTGAAGAAGAGCATGAAGGACATTACCGCCATCCAGCTGCAGAGCTGAGCCACACAGAGCTGCCACATAACCCTTGGGACATGGCAGTAGCTCCTGTAAATGGCAGGGGTCATGGACCAACATGTTCTCAGCAAGCATAGCAGAGGTCCAGACTTCATCAGCCTCAGCTTAGACAGGTAGCAGCATGAGCGAGGCACACCACACTGACCAGCTTCCATTGCACCAGCTCCAGGCTCCAGCAAAGATGCGGCCCCGGGCGAACTGCTCATAGCACTGGAGGGTTCTTTGGAAACTTTCATAGTGATGAGTATGCTGGGAATGAAGATAAGGATGAGGAGAAAGAAGAGGCACTGGTCCTGGCCTCCGAGGAAAACAGAGAGCAGGCTGTGGCTCCAGTCTAGTGCAGGTAGCAAGTATCCCACGCAGCCTCCCAAGCTAACCATGAAGGAGAACATCGCAAAGGCTTGGTTACAGTCCTCCCCATCTCGATACAGGTCGGATAATAGAGCCTCCAATGGCGTAAAGCAAACCTGTCCGCAAAAGTCAAGAAGGCCAACTCCAAGGATAAGGAAACCCACCTAAAACAGAGAGGCAAAGAAACCATGTTGAACTTGAACAGGTCTTTTGATTAACCGAGTTGCAGTCATTTCACCAATATCTGATGGTGCTTTCACACAAGCATCATTTAGTCCATTTAACTCATTCACTCCCAGCCATTTTCACTAAAGCAACCCCCTTTGCTCCCGGCTGTTTTAATGGATTATGACTGATTTTGCAAGGCCCACAGAATATTGTGTTCTATTGCTATAAAAACATGGAACCTACCAAAAGAAAGATTAGTCTCTTCTTTCATCAGATTTTTTTTAAATATTTTAATTAAAAAATAAATAAAAAAAAATAAAATATATATATTTTTTAATAATTAACTCTTTGACTGCCAGACGTTTTCAGAAAAGGGATGCCGCCAGTGCCAGCCGATTTAAGCATTTTGACTGATCTTTCAAGGTCCACAGAAAATGTTCTGTTTGAACTATGGAAACACACGTACTACCAAATGAAAGATTGGACTTTCATCTTTCATCAGAAAAAAAAAGTTTGTTTCTACCTTATTCCGTTCTTTAGTAATCAACAATAGAAAATGGTTAGTTTGACCCAATTTCGCCTGTTTTGGACCAAAATATGGAGAAATCAAGCTTTTAGTGAAACGATATTATTTCATGCATTCTAGTGAATTTGACACTTCTTTTTGTCCATGAATGATGCCACAAACACCTAAATAGTGCTTTACTTCTATAAAACACTACCACCAAGAATGAAAAAGTGTTTTTTGATAGCAAAATACGTTTATTTACATTCAACAGTGTAACAATTTGACAACAATTTGGCAAACTATTTACAAATGTGTGCAACTGTGGTGCTATTTACAAATATGTGGATGTTTCAACGACAGTTTTTCTTTTTGTAACACTCTCCTGCGTGCAAAGAGACGCAACAGCATTTGCACAACAGATTGCCTCTTCGCGTGCGCCACTTTCTTGCAGGCCGTTTTTTTCCGGGGAATAGCAAGTATATACTGCAGTGTGTCATCAAGTCTAATATCAGGATCATGCTACGGTTACGTTACGGTGGTGTTACGTCTCGCTTCCTCGCGTCCTTCAGTTGCTATACCGGGTGGTAGGAGATGTTCTGATCCATTTTATCCACTCCATTCATGGTGGCATCGTAGTCCAGAAACAGTGTCTTCTCCGTGATCAGACTGTACCCGCTCCTCCGATGAATATGCATTGGACTCGGGGTACTCTTCATTGTCCGATCGAATGTCCGCTTGTGCAGCTCCGCGTTTTCCGGCGTTAGCAGCGCTAGCCGGTGAGGCTTTATGACGAGAGAATAACGGCCGCGTATAGCTTCCAACTCCGGCGTCAACCTCGGGAGTGACCATCATCATCATCATCAATGTGCATTGGTCGATGCTTTTCGACTACTCTCCATCGTCCGATCGAATGTCCGCTTGTGCAGAAGTACCCGGCCGGCTATTGTGCGCGTTTTCCGGCCTTAGCAGCGCTAGCAGCGCTAGCCGCGCTTAGCCGGTGAGGCTTACTACGTGTTCATAACAGTCACGCCAAAGCTTCCAACTTTGGCGTAGAGCTCGGAGTCCTCATCATCATCATCATCAATCTGCATTGGTCGATGCCAACTCTCCATCGCCCGATCGAATGTCCGATTGTGTAGAAGTACCCGGCCGGCTATTGTGCGCGTTTTCCGGCCTTAGCAGCGCTAGCCGCGCTAGCCGCGCTTAGCCGGTGAGGCTTACTACGTGTTCATAACAGTCACGCCAAAGCTTCCAACTTTGGCGTAGAGCTCGGAGTCATCATCATCGTTGACATCAATGCGCTTTTTAGTATTGATTGATGCTTTCCGTCTTTGAAAAAAATGCTCAAGCGTGAGCTGCTTGCAACCGGTTGCTTGGGCAGCCATTGTGGGCTTATTCAGCCATGTCTCCTCAACACTCTAGCTCCGCCTCACGTCTTCTACTGACGCCCACGGTGGGCGGCCCATCCAACCTTGTGCAAAGAGAGTCATCGCTGCCCTCTAGGGGCCAAAACGAGTCTTTGACTAATCAGATCTGCCTGATACTTTCAGCACAGCTGCCCAAGGCTTTCCTGCACCCGTTTTTGAAAAAAAAAAAAAAAAACATAGGGGACGTCTTTTAACGTCCTCGGCGCCCTTCCCTAGGTTTATGCTAAACGTTTTATAACGTTTATGGCAGTCAAAGAGTTAAAAAATATATATATATTTTTTTATATTTCTATCTGTTTCCGTTTTGCAGAAATCAGCATCAGAATATAGCTACGTTTCATCATTATTCACAAATCTGTTTAAAACTGTGGGGAAAACAGCTTTTTGCAACATGCCCTGGTTGATCTCACCTGCTGGCCATTTTTGTAATAACTACCATTGCTTCAACCGTACTCTACAGTTCAGAAGCTGCATCAAAGCCTTCTGTATGCTCTAGCATTAAAAAAACATTTATTTATTTTTTTAAACGTAGAAATACGTTTTTGGGACACCGGTAATATTTAAAATAGAACGTATGTATACGTTTCTGGGAGCAAATTCGTTAATAGTTTTCTTCCCATGGTCAAGCGTGAACTTAAAAAACAAACTTGGATGCGGACTATCTCAACTGGTCAAGACCATGGCCACAACCAGGTTTGTTGGAATTGTCCTTGGTAGTCTCATGGGTACAGTTCCAGAACAAGCACTGGCCTTTGTTGAGAGCAAAGGTGTCCAAACTTCAGCTCAGGGACTATTTGTGGCTACTGTCACAGACATAAATAACTATTTACGATCAAAGCAGTAACAACATTTCTCTTCATAACACGCCACTGAATGAGAATTCAGGTTAGAACTTGGCAAAAATGGTTTGGTCTGCTTTCTGCTCCATGTCAAGGTCCCATTTGTGAACATTTGACATTAATGATCCTTAAGAAAACATTGCTTCAAGGATTTCCTTTCTACGTGCAGTACTCTTGTTTTGGCTCTCAATATGGAGATGTGATTCAGCTGCTGCTCAGAGCAGGGATGGATTTATTCAAGCGTGATCTAATGGAAAATACATCTGAAAACTCTTAAACTACCTGCCATTCTCACCTTTAAAAGAAAGCTGTGATGAGAAGTGTTTTGTTTTAGCACGTTCAATAAATTACAGATGAAAATTTCCTAAAGACACGTCTATACTACCAGGCTATAATACCGATAGATGAGAAATGGTCTCATTCCGGTCCAAAACAAACTCACTGCAAGTAAAGTTGGGTGAGAACCCAATCAAACCTCAATTTACTCAAACTGAAAAATGAGCTAAGCAGATCTGACCTCAAATTACGTAACTCGAGGGTAGCACATAAATAGACATAATTTGCCCAAGACTACTTTAAGTGATCACATTTACTGGTGTACTGCAGTCTGGTTTATCAATTCTGTAACCCATAAGCAAAAGCTGATTTCATTACATGTTGTGTTTAGTAGTTACTATTTCTGGCACTTGTCTGCACACCAAATTTACATTCATGCAAAGACAAGACTGCAAACTCACTGGCTTTGTGGTGAAGCTTACCCATCAACTAAAGTAAAAATTATGCTCTCAGCACAAATAAATAGCTAAAACAAACAAAAAAACACAGTTCTCTGTAAATGCAGATGTAGCTCGAACCTTTTTACAACTGAATGGAATAATAATGAAGGAGTTCCGACCCAACAGCTTAATGACCAACAGAGACCTCTCTGCCAGGCATCTTAACGATGGTTATTTTTGTACCCCAAAAGAATGATACAGTGGTGGGGTTAGTGGTAATTTAATCCGCCATTTTTTAATTTAGTCTCAGTTTTAGTCCAGTTTCAATCACGCATGTTAGTTTTTATCATAGTTAGTCAACCTCATCCCGTTTTTATTTAGTCAATTGTTAGTCGGCTATAAATCTATCATTTTAGTATTTTCTTTTAGTCCAAGAAAACATAATTTTATTAGTCTAGTTTTAGTCAGGACAATCATTTCTATATTTTTGTCAGCAGATAATGTTGAACATTTTGGATTCTAAAACTATTTCACATAAAATGTTCTCATCTTTTTGATGAAAAACAACTTCACAATTACAGTATATCAACAAGTGGCTACTATGACTCCATGCTGCAACCAAGTAAATTAGCCGGCATTAGTTAGTAGCGGTCGGATTAACATTATTGTTGGAACGTCATTTAATGTTACTTTATAACTATAATTTACTTCTTTTCTTTCTTTTTTTTTTACCTTTCACCGTGAATCCACCTCCTGTCTGTCCCATGTGTTTGTGCATGTTGCACCGACTAGCTGCAGATTTGAAAGGAGGTCTGTCACTGTGACACACAGTTAGCAGAGACAAGATTTTACAAAACTATATCATTTTCGTCTAGTTTTTGTTCATGAACTAAAATGTCCAAAGATTTTAGTTAATTTTTTATTAAGTGAAGTACATTTTCATCTAGTCTTTATTAGTCAACAAAAATGCATACTAATTTTGTCCCAGTTATTGTTTGTTAATGAGGGTTTTAGTCTAGTCTCGTCTAGTTTTAATCCGGTGAAAAATGTGTGTTGACGAAATTATTCTTGTTTAGTTTTTGTTGACGAAATTAACACTAGGTGGGGTGTGCCTCCACTTGCAAACATCTTTAACCAAGCCTTGTTGCATGAACTGATGAAGCCTTCTCAGATGAGAAGCGAAATGCCAGTTGAACAGTTCTAAGACAAACAAAAGAGTCCAATTCCAATCGATTCAATGCCCAGAGAATAAATGTTGACGAATGTGAATATCCACAAGCATATGTACGTGTGTCAAAACCAAAAGTGCAGAGTGAGTCTCCTTAGATGGATAAAAACAGGCCGATTTTGCTGCTTATCTTACATTCCAGAGACGTAATATTAAAAAGAATGCCGTGTTTAGAATACTGTAGTGGGGGCCCAGACAATGTACCCTTGTAAAGAATTTTGGAGGGGTTGACTTCCCCTTTAAGTATAAAATGTTAGCATGCTCAAACCGGAAAACATTTGTTTTAAGAAATGACTGACAATTTATTAGGTTCTGCAATTGGCTGGTGATCGGTGGAGGACAGGTCAAGCGCACCTGCCACCTTCAGGGGGGACAAGCTATACGTAGAAAGTGGATCTATTAAATTAGTAAGTCACCGACCTGGAAAGTGCGTCCTCCCCAGGCAAGGTGTGCAGCCAGGATGTCGGCATGGGGGATGATAAAAAGGGATAGGAGGACTCCCAGAGATAGCAGCCAGATGAAGGGCTTTCTTCTTCCATAACTGCTGTTGCAGTTGTCACTGGCTGAGCCAACCAAAGGGATGAACACGAGGCCCAGCACTGGACCAATACCTGCGAATACAGCCAAGGATATAGTCAAAGTGGAAAGTCAAAGAAAATGGCAGACCAACGCAAGGCAAAAAGCAAAAGACGTGCAACATGTTTACTGTCAATTGTAATGCATTGTTCATCTTTGAAAGTTATTAATATTCTACTCATTATTAGTTCTTAGTATTAACGCAGCAAATAGATTACTGTTTATTTTTTAACTGGATGTTTTAGGTATCCCTGACTGCCGGTCTACCAGGGAGTGGATTGCCATCATCACTGAATGTTGGTGATGGTTCCTACAGATGGCCTCTTGCCTGAAGGTACGCCTTCATCAGCTCATCCGCCACACATGACTGCATCTGACTAATTAGAGCACAGCACACCACACGCAGTGTCCACAGCTAGATTCACATGCAATATGAAAAATTACTTTATCTTCGAGCAGCCGTGTGACTATTCAGAAAAAGAAAGGGGGGGGGGGTTTGGAGACCCTGCGGTAGAGACATCTAGCAAAATTGAATTGAACTAGTTACAAAGTCGTTTGAAAGACAACTACAAAGATATTAAGAAATCCCTATTTTAAAATTTACAGTACACAAATTGTTATACAGAGTTCGACATTAACGGTGGCCCGATGACCCGTGACCATTACGCTGCTGTGTTAGGCCACTACCCACCTTCAGACGCGGGGTTCGAACAAGCCAGTACAAATTTGTACGGCTATTGAAAATTGCCTATAGTTACCCATTTTTTGTTTTGGCCTGAAAGACTTAACACACGGAAACAGCTTGATGTTGTCCTGACACAAGAATGCGACCAGCTAGACACTTAAATAGATAAAGGTGCAACAACCTCACGACACAATGTGTATCACGATACAGAGGTCATGATACGATACGTATCACAATACACCAGTCCAGTCACATTTATAACCCAAATTATATTTTTATTATAATGTATGGCAAAAAAAAAGTTTCCTTCATCTAATGCTAGCAGCACTTCCGGTTTACCGCCAGTGCCACACCTGGTCGAAATGTGACACACTGATACACGCAATGCAGATAACAACAAACATGAAATTTAAAAGCAGACGTGTGGAAACCACTTCAGCTTCTACAATGTCAAGAGAGGAAGTGAACTGGATAAGAGCCACGTTATATGTAAGCGGTGTCACGCTAAAATAAAATACATTGTAACAACAAACATGAGAAGTCATGTGATTCAATTATACCCAATTATTGTTCCTGCGGGTACGACCAGAGAACAATTGAGGAAGTAATTCCAAAGCTGCCAGCCTCATCAGAAAAGGCTAAGTGAATTGCAATGGCCCTCGGGCCATTTATTGCCAAAGACTTGCATCCTTAGTCCGTAGCGGAAAATGAGGGATTTCGAGCACTGCTTGCAAACCACGTTGGAGCCCAGGTACACCAAACCATCCCAACGCTATTTCATAGTCACTAGCTAAGCACATTTGAATTGACTAGCGGCCCGTCTTTTTGGTTTTTGTAGCAATGACCTGTTGACAGCACTTTGTATGTATTTATGTTTGAAGGAATATTCTGTGCCAAGAATTTGGTCTGCAGTAAAGTTAATACTTTTGGAAGTATTTTATTTTTTATTTATTTATTTATTTTTTTTACATACAAAATTCTACATTTATGTAACAGTTTTTTTTTTATTTTGCTGAAGACTGAATGTACGGTCGAGCTTTCTGATCCAGAAAAAATTTTCATGGATTTTTTTCCCCCGAAGTGATAAATGTGTGTGTTGTGGAAAAAGTGCATCGTTTTATAACCGCATTGTATCCCCTGAATTGTAATCGTAATGCCCAAAGATTTTGACCTCTAAAGTGTATTATAAAAACTAGGCCTGCAACTTCAGTATATATTCCTATATTGTTTTTTGTTTTTTTTAGTACACCCTCGTTAGCATCATATGTCGCTAGCATGATCGGCTAGCCCAATCATCGGTAGCCTTAATAGATTCAAAGCAGTGGCAGGCTACAGTGGGACCAAGGAATGACGGCAATGAGCAAGAGTAGCGATGCAAAGTGTTAATCGCCAGATAATTTTATTATGTACAATAAATGTGCTAATAAGAACTTTATTCATCATATAAGTTTTAGTTTAGGACATCGCACACAAACATCAAGACACTTTAAAGCACTGTGCCGTTGCTGTCATAACACGTTAAAATACGGCATACAGAACCGTATTTTTTGTCTTGTTTTTGAATAATTTTTTAAATTATTATATTATTACACTGCATCTCACTTAATAGGTCAGCTCATTCATTTAAAACGTTCAGATGATTTTGCTAAAACACAACAGTGTAGAGTGCATAGAGAGGGGCAGACTGGCAGTAAGCGAGACAAGTTAACTGCAGCCAGTCATCACCTCAGTCTTGCAGTTTCACCAGCTACAGTTGTTCACACGGCTATTTGCTCAAAACTTGTGCGCAAGCACACACGCACGTACGCAAAGGAACACGTAATAACTATAAGGCACAAATAAACTGCACTGTGTTTTCAGTCTCACACGGTTTCTGTTTTCAGACACACAAATCTGATTGCTGTCTATCCAAACCACAAATACCACATTGAATTCTGCTTTTAACAAAAATTGACGTTTCATGCTGTAGGATTTTGTACAGAGTAGTTAGTCCATTCCCAAGAAATAAATTACTTAGAGCACTGAGCAACCAATAAATGGCTATTAGATAAAGAAGAAAGCAGCCATTTGAGAACCTGACACTAGCTTGGGGGGGAGTGGCTTTTAGCCTCCAGAGACACAATATCTATTTTCATTCAAATAACACTCAGACCCTCCATTATAATAATAGGATAGTTGAATAAGGCTGAGTGACATTCCTAAATTGCCTTGCAGCAGAGCCTCTTTGTGAAGAATATCACAATCAAATCATTTCCAGCTAATAAAGAAACCAAAGCCATGTACACTATTAAAGATGTAAAATACTCAAGTTAGTGATGTCTGAAGACAGACTTTAGTATTTGTGGCACTCCAGCCATTATCTGTTAGTCACAAGACAACATTTAAAATTAGCTGCTTTAAGTGAGGGCCATGTGAATAGCATTTAGATTGACAGGATTATCAGACTAAGTATTTACGAGACCCTTAAGGTAGTGTACAAACGTACAAGTGGGTATTCTCTGGGTAGACCAGCTTCATCCATTCTCTGTACCGCTCAACAGTTTAAAAAAAATTGCATGTCACTGAATGCATCAGTCAAAAACACTCAAAAGAACAAGGGTTTCTTGTATATACAGTAGTGTTCATTTTGCCAACAAAAACTAAACAAAAATAGTTTTGTCAACACACATTTGTCACCAAACTAAAACTAGACTAGATGGCTAAAACCCTCATTAATGAACAATAACTGGGATTAAATCAGTATGCATTTTCATCGACTAATGAAGACGAGACGAAAATGTACTTCGCTTGGTAAAAACTGGACTAAAATCAATGGATATTTTAGTTCATAAAGAAAAACGAGACGAAAATTATATGATTTTGTAAAATCTTGTCTCTGCTAATCTGTCACTGTGACACTGTCATGTGACATAGTCACACACTCCCTTTCACATCTGCAGCGAGCAAGTGCAACATACACAAACACATGGGACAGACAGGATGCGGGTTCACGCTGAACGGTTAAAAAAAAAAAAGTAAATTATAGTTATAATGTAACAATAATCCAATGGCTATAACGTTCCAACAATAATGTTAATCTGACCGCTAACTGATGCTGGCTAATTTACCGGTACTAGCTCAAAACATGGAGCCATAGTAGCCACTTGTTGATATACTGTAATTGTGTCAAGTTGTTTTTTTTTTATCAAAAAGATGAGAGAAAATTGTATGTGAAATAGTTTTAGATCTGAAATGTTCAACATTATCAGATGACAAAAAATATAGGCCTACAGGTGTAAAATGATTGTCCTGACTAAAACTAGACTAAAACGTTAACAGTTTTTGTTGACTGAAACTAGACGAATAAAATGATGTTTTCTTGGACTAAAATAAAAACTAAAATGCTAGATTTATAACTGACTAAAATTGGACTAAATAAAAATGAGATGAGGTTGACTAACTATGTTAAAAACTAACAAGCATGATTAAAACTGGACTAAATTTAAAAATGGCAGATAAAATCAACACTAATTTACAGTACTTTGGATCTCTGGATTGCCTGCCCAGTGGCCCCCATCACGTGTGTAACAGTGTGTACCAGCATCAGCAAGGTCACTGGCAAAGTATGAGAGTATCCTCAAATACAATAAAAGCACTATAATGCTATGCACATAAATCTGAAAGGGTAAGCTTAAATCCTCATTTGAGTACATTTAGTGAATTAACCAAAAGAGAAAGAGAAAATACACTACTGTAGCATCTGCCTAGATGAGCAGTGGTCCATCAACAACCACTTTGGTATAAAAAGGAATGGTTATTGTCAAAAGCATCCAACTAGTGTTACACGAGCGTCAGGTTCCTCTTCCTCACCCCACCCCAACTACCTACTTATCTAATAAGCGAAGTCTGCATCTCGGCGGCGCGGTGCATTATGGTTTGGCACTGATGCCCAAAGTGCCCCTTTGTCCATTTATTTATTTATATATTTTATATATTTTTTTAAATAGTTTGTGAAAGTAGTTTTGTTGCCTTTCAAAACAAAAATTCAGCAACATAATTTACATAAAACAAATTATTATTATTTTATCATTGGATGACGTCATACTACGAGACGCGCCCCATTCTGCCAGGTCGCTCGCCACTACACTTGCGGTCGGTAAGTTGGTCTCTCGGTTTGTATTTACGTAGTCTCACTCACAGTAAATAAAAGCCAAAGTCATAGAGTGCAGAAAACTCAAGCAAAACCAATGCCTGTATTTGATAGATCTTGTCGACATGATCACAAAGCTTGCTGCGTACTAGCCTAGCTTCAATTGAAATGTCGTGACAAGTTGTAATCAGCCTTGCAACGAGGATGAAGTCTGACATTTGGGCGCAGTTGGTTCTGAGGACACGGGGAAGAGGTCACTCTCAGTTTCATAAAGACCATGATCCTTCCCATCCACTTTTGCAGCGGCAAAAATCCCCGGTAAACTAACGTTTTTTTTACATTGGGACAGGGCATGGAGCTTCTGCTCCAACTACTGATGCGTTTAAGGTACACAGAATATGTCAGAATTTGTAACTCTCGCTCAGAATTTTTACAAAATCTTCCTGAAGACTCCAACTTGTAGCATGTACTCAATGCAATATACTTCAAAATATGTGGTAATTGCTACATTATCTTTGTTTTTATTTTAACTAACAGCTCGTTTTGGGGGGTTTGCGGTCAGAGCATGGTCCCAATAAGAAACAGGTAGCAGTGTGTTCAGTAATTAGCGGGACAATGAAGAACCAAAAAAAAAGAAGAAGCAATCACAGCGTTTTATCAAAAACAAACAATGTAGCTTGATGAGATGTGGCAGTTAATTGTTGGGTAAAGTCCCAATCATAAAATTTTAACATCTACACCTGCAGAAAAATAATAAAAGGCATTTACTCTTACCGGAATCAAGCTAAATGTAAGAATTTTTTTTAATGCTACTTGCACTATAGGAAAATCCTAATTGTGTTATTTAAAATGTACATTTGATGTACATTTTACATAATCGTTTTTATTCATGCAAATTTGTTGTTCATAAATGATTCTTCATACACAAATGTCAAAAACTTTTTATGGTGACTGGCATTGGCATTGCAGACAAACAACAGTTTCATTATGTGTGATTTATTATTTAGCCATTATTTCAATTAAGAATTTTACAATGGATAACCACCCCACACACACACATACACGTACGCACACACATATCTACATAGACACCCTCTAACAATTTCCCCCCTCCCCCAACCCTCCACACATGGCGGCTCGGTGGTGACATGGGTTTGAACCCCCAAGTGGTAGTAGATAGTAGGGGTGTGAAATGCGAAATTGCTGCCGATTGGATCCGTATCACGATTCGATTAATACCGATTTGAATCTATAAATTGATTATGGCAATTTTTTTCCCTTTACTCAAATTTTGAAAATACTAATCAGTAAAAATACATGTGCAATGTAAGATTTGTATGAAAATGCATTTATTTATCTGAAACTGTATTTAAACAGGTTGCAGTCTGTTTCATGTTTGAACAACACTGAAATAAAATATTAAGGCTTAATGATCCATTAATATAACATTCTTCCATGCTTTAAGTGTGAACCCTAACCCAAAGTAAGACATTATGTTAAATATTTCCATCAAAAAGTAAAAAATCGATTCGGCCGCATATTGAATCGATTCGAGAATTGACAAAATACGGTATTCTGGTTAATATTGCATTAGTGGAATATGAATTAAGCAGCAAAAAGCAGCAGTTTTCATCAGTATTAGAAGGTGGCCATTTTGCCACTTTCTGTCAAGTGAAAATGACATCACAGTTGCTCAGGTCTCGGGTAACAAACAATCACAGCTCAGCTTCAGAAAACAGGTGAGCTGTGATTGGTCATTGCCTGAGCCCTGACCAACTGTGATGTCATCTTCAGTTGACAGCAAATGGCAAAATGGCCGCCCCTGAGGAGCATAAAAACAGCTGGATTTTGCTACTTAACTCTTACTCCACTAATGTAATATATATTAATCAGAATGTCATGTTTAGACGAGTGACGTCACATATAACACTGGAAATTGGGAAGAAGTGTACACTTCCGTCTTGTTGGAGCTTTGCAATGGTGTTTTTTTTTTTGCCTATAAGTTCTATTAGGACAGTTAGAAATGGTACAAAGTGAACCTATCATTTTGTCACTTAAAATAACACACTTATAACTCATTTTCCAGTATTTGATCAGGCACTGTGTATAAAGAATATATCTGGGATCTTATTCCCAGTTTTTTTTTTTTTTTTTTTTAAACCTACTTTTTAAAGACCTATTACAGTAATTTCTGGACTATAAGTCTCTACTTTTTTCACTTGGATTCGACCCTCCGCACAAAGGTGCGGCTTATCCATCAGATCACAAGGGGGCGCACTATAAAGGAAGCGCAAGAGCGTCAGGCAGAGCAAAACATGTCAAGTGAGCCCAAATACAGTAGGAGAGAGAACGAGAACGAGACAATTTGCGCCATCATTATGAGGAAAAAAATTAGCGGGAACCCGGTGCGGTAACATTAAAACACCTGCAGCTTACAGTCAGGTGCGGCTTATATGTGTAACAAACTCAAGTATTCCCCAAATTTAGCTATCATGGCTTATAGATAGGTGCGCCTTATAGTCCAGAAATTACTGTAAGTATCAAAATAAGAACATACGCTGGGCAATGCCATTATCCTGGTCACGTGATCGTGATGTCGTATCCAGTCCAACAACAGCCGCATTTGTTCATTTGAATGGGAGTTTGCTGATGTAATGGGCAAGAAAAATGCCGTCTTCTATCGCCAAATACTGCGGCAATTCTGATCGGAGTAGTCCTCAGCGGTGGGGGGTGAGCTCTCCTAATGAGGACTAAGCACGCTGGGCACACAACATGTAGCTGGCCTAGCGAGTAAAAGTCAGCCGGATGTTTACCGTCCAGGTTAAGGACCGTCCACTTACATTTCCAGGGTGACCAATGTCAATGGTGACTTGACTGGTAATTTGGGGTAGGATTGCAGGCCGTGGACAAGGTAACGTCAACCCCATGGTATAGCATGCCCATGGAATGGCACGCCCCTATGCCCTATGATTGACGTAATGCGAAGCTGCTGTAGTAGTCCGGTGTCGTAACCCTAATTTGGAGGTTTTCAGAGGGAAAACCATGTGCATTCCTGGCATGAAAATGGATCAGGGATGAAGAAGGTGAGAATTATATTCAACCCCTCTCTAAGGGTGTCTGGGGGGCATGCTCCCTTGGAATATTTCACATTTTAACATTTCAATTTGATGCATTTTGAAAAACAAAATCAAGCAGAATTAAGACAGCATCTATCTATGCATGGTCACATGATCGCATTAGACTGTATAAGCAGGGTTGGAAGGGTTACTTTTTAAATGTATTCTGATAGTTACCTGATAAAAATCTAGTTAGTAATGTAATGCAAGTACCGTAATATTAAAAAAAAAATGCAACTTGAGTAATATTTATTACTTTTGGATGAATTCAATTCCAAAGGACACAATAAAAAAAATCAACACAATATTTATATTATATATTTGGAATACAGTGGACCCTGCTATTTGCATGGGATAGGACTAGAACTGGGATAGGGATGAGAATAGACGAAAAACCGAAAAATGCGTAAATTCAAATACACAAATTTTATATGTAGATTTATAGAAAGAAAGAGAAAAATCTGGATGAATGTGGACGGATGAATTGATTGATTGAGAATTTGAGACTATTGGCTAGTTTCATGGGGAGTTAAAAAGTTAAGTTAAGTGAAGTTAAAAAGTACCACTGATTATCACACTGCTCATGCCACATAGACAGACAGCTACATAGACAGACAGACATTGACAAAAGTACTGTAATATGTGCAGCAGTAGCTTCACAGACACGCGCACGCACATAGTAATTCTGAAACACGATGATGGTGCCTGACGTCAACCGCAAAAACAAAAAACACGTCTATCCCAGTGACAAGTTTAACAGTTTTTATTGTTATTGTGGTGTTTAAATAGTAAAACTGTAGGTGGTTTGTGACAGGAGGGTTGACACTTGACTTACGTTAGCCGGGAAGATATCGTCACGCCATCACCATACGTTCCCATTTTCTCATCGCTTCTCCACGATTTGCATAGGTCACATATTTTGGTTTCAAAAGGGCGTATTTCGCCAAAAGGTGTGTAATTTTCAGGCCTGTCAATGTTTACCAAAGCGGAACCTTTCAAAATGAGCTTCCAGCCAAGTTAGCTTTGGACACTGGGCAACGCTAAATTTTAACACTTGTCCCCACTCACACGACATGAAGATTAAATTAACACTTCCTGCGGTACCTACAAAATAAAAGTACATACATATACCAGCTGTGAGAACAGCTTTATTGTGACGAGTTGTGACACAACAGTGCATGCAGCTGTCCACATATGACATTTTCGCTTGTTGAAAAGCGCAGACAGCGCACGCATATTTCTTTTATTAGAATAGACGGAGCAGATGTAAATTGTAATGAAATTGAATGAAAATATGGGTGTTGTTTAAGACATTTAAGGCCTATAATTGAAGTTTCTGAATTTTAGACTTTTTAATACTTTTTTTAGACCCCGGGGAACCCTGACATACAGTAGTGTATAGTTTCCTTCTTTTCCCCTTTCTTTTTTAAATTGCTTGATTGAACAACACGTACTTACAGCAACAGACATCGCAAAAGTCACTTTGAAGTAGTGTAAGTCTACACAGTGTAGCTAAACAGATCACACCACATACTAAAGACACCAGATTGTTTTTTCCCTTGCATCACCTTTCCTTCCTTATCTCCGTGACTCAAATGTGCACATATCTCAGCCGCTGTGAAAAATAAAGTTCGACAAATGAACGCGGAGGTTGCAATATTTCTTGGAGGCTGGTGAACACATCTTTACCAAGACTGGGAGGCAGCCACAATTTGTCAATGGATCGTGAATGCTTGGGCAACGTAAAAGTTGGCATCATTTCCGAGGACACGACAATGAGACTGACTGTGACAATGAGACTGACTGTGACAATGAGACAGAGCCTGGCGTGTTTGATGGAGAACTTGTCCAGTTGTTTGTTTCTGATACAGAAGATCATGAGGACTATGACTGATTTGTGGATTAGGATTAGTCAAAAGCAACGCAAGTACATTCTTATATACTTCAAGTACAATTGAACTCACTGTTTACATTATTACCTGAACCAAACAAATTTTTGTTCCGCTTGCTGCCTTATTAAAAACATGTGCTAGCACTAGCATATGTTTTAGCATAATAACATGCTACCATACGTTTTGAGCTAGCATATGTTTAACCGTCCTGCGCCCAGTAGTGCGGTGCGCCTTATGTGTGTGTTAAACACAGAAATAGCACCTGTAACCGTGGCTGCGCCATATGGTCGTGAAAATACGGTATATAAGTCTGTGCTTCTGGCGTGAAACCCACCGGAAATACTCAAGCCAGGGTAAACAGGGTGATGACACAGCAAAGAACCACACTTCTGGAGCGAGGAGAAAACTGACTACTTTATTGGTGAGTGACATGAACACAGGTATAATATCTTTTATTGTCCCTAGAAAGTAAAAGCAGAAATGACGTACTGTATATTTACGTAATGATGTTGTCCCTTCTGTATGGGGTATTGCAATCATGCACAATGACCATGTATACAGGAGTAACTCTGTCCACCACGCATGTAGAAGGGTTACCTCGAATGTTTAACAAACCAGAATTGTGACCTTAACCCAAATATTGACTGCATGTAAACATTCATACTTTTTTTATATATATATAATTTTTTTTGCTGGTTACACGTGAGAATTTTGTTATGAAAATAGGCTGCTTGACTCAAGGTTGATTCCAGCAATATTTTTTTGGTCACAATTTAAAAAAAATTAAAAAGTCATTTATTGAGACGATGACGATAACTAAATTGATTGACAATTTCGACGTCAAGACGAAACGAAAACAACAGTAACGAAAAATCACGATAACCAATCAGAAGATGGAATCAAAACGTGGTTGGGAGAAAATAAACAGTGTGTGTCTTGCATGTTACAGTTACAAATGAGTGTGTTGTAATTTTCTGTATAAAAGCTGAAATGTATGCTGAAGGAAAGCATTGACCAAATTGTCGATGGGTGGAAGGATGGATGGATGTAGGGCTGCTCAATTATAGAAAAAATAATAATCCAGATTATTTTGGTAATAACTGAAATCATGATTATTCAAACGATAATTTTTTTATACAAAACAAGAACATGTTTAAACATTTAAAAATATTAAGACAAATAAAATTATTTGAAACTATAATTATGTAAGTTCTTTTTGGAGCAAACAAGATTTATTAAATTAGTCATTTTTAAATTTTAAAAAAGTACAAATATATACATTTAAACAACTTAAAATTAGTATTAATAATCTTTTATTTTTGTTTACGATTATGACAATTTTGTAATTGTGGAGTGTAATAATTGAAATTGTAATTGGATTTTGATTAATTTCACAGCCCCAGATGGATGGATGGTAAATGCCACAACCGTATACAAATGGCCCAGTTCATTGAAGTGCAGCTATGGTGAGTGATATTTTTTATCTTTTGTTTTTATTTTGGTCCTTGAAAATGTCTTCACATGAAAATGGCCAGTACAGTACTAAAAAGTGGAGTCCTGCGTTTATTTAAAAAGAAACAACATGCGATTGGGAGAGTCGCCCTCCCCCACGCCGTGCTCTCACATTCAAGAGTTTTGCTATGGAGGCTTACCTTGCTTTCTTTATAGTCGTTTCACATTGCTCGGCAGAGAGCCAGCCTCCATTCTACGTCACTAAGCAATGAATCCATTGCAACGTAAATAACAATGTACGTCCAAATAAAGTTTCTACAAAACGTATTAAACTGGAAATAATTTTTGAAAAATGAATCTCATAGTTATGTTAGTAACAACCAAATAAATAATATACAGCAAAATTAAATTACAGTCGAGGTTCCTTTTAAAATTGCATTAAATTAATCAACTTTCTATTCTTCTAATTTCTAGTTCCTGCACGTAAAGTGACCACGAGAGCAACTGATACTGGTATCGGCTGCCATCGCAACTACCGATACCTTGAATTAAGGCTGGGTATTGGCCCTATACGACACCCATCCCTAGCAATAACACTTAGTGAGCAGATCCGCAACCACTTACCTAAAACCATTGTCATGTAACGCTCCTCCACACCAGCCTCCAACAGCAACGGCGGCACATATGTAATCCCTGCTGCCACACAGATCTCCAGGCCACATGTAAGGGAGTTCAGCAGGACAAGACGCCACTGAGACCTCCATCCAGGCATATTTACTGGGGCTGGCTCGCCCTTCCTACCCTCTGGGATGGCCACTTGTGTCGGTGTGGGGGGCGTTAACTTTTGGGAGGCAGATGGGGCCGCCGGGGACAGGCAGCAACAAAGACACGTGGATGTCTTGGATGACCTGGAGGAGTCATCCTCTTTTTAGCATTCTGGATCTGAAGAGCAGAAAGATATAATGAAGCTAACAAATTAGCATCCAAACCACATCACGGTGCATTCAAATAACAGTTCACAGCCATTGTCTTTGCAGTTGCCAAGATATTGTCAAAATACATGGAGACATCAGCGACAGTCAAAAGTTTTTGATTTTGATGGATCTTCAGTGCTCCTCGCCAACAGCTTCAGGACAGCAGGAACAACAACAACAACAGGCGGAGAGGAGATGAGTCAGCTGCAGCAGAGCTATGTGTTTGCCTCTCCACACTAAACCATTTGCCAAGAGAATTATGTCTCCCGCTGCTGCTTTGCTTGTCTTTTACTAGTGTCAAAACACCTACTAGAAGACATTTCAGTCTGTCCCTCTCCCATCTTCGCATTTTTCGAGTAATAAGAGCAGTAGAGCACATTTCATGTGGTCTCTACAGTCTTCTGCATGTAGACCTCCAAGTAAAGTGTACAAAAATACCTGCCGTGCAAATTACACAAAAGAAAATCAAAATGGCATGTTAAAATCTGAGTTGGAATGAGCTGCACTTGTGAACTTAACAGCAAAGATGAACTGCAACATCTGTTTGCTTGATTTTTTTATGCACCCTATCCAACACCAGGAGACACTGCAACCACACTTTGATGTGTAATTTTTCCAGTGACATTCACCATTGTTCACATCCGCAAGATAGCACACGGCCGGTCCTTGCAGTTCAGAGTGATCAATCTGTGTTGTAACAAGTTAACAACCAGCAATATACATTAAAAACCAGTAAGACTTAACAAGGTAAACAACACAGATTTAATTGCTGACATAAAATTTGAACAGGCAAACAAATAGGTCAGAATTTTTGTCATCAGTTCAAACAGTTCTTTAAATCCAAAAGAAATAGAAAGAGTGGGAACATAGACTATCACAGAAACCACAGGAAGCTATATTTGTATTTGGTGTGATATTTCTCTTCGAGTGCTACCTACCCATCTGTTCTTTCCAGGGAAACAGCGATGATGTCACCTACCATCTTTTTTGTGGAAAATAAATGTTTTGATAACATGTACTGCAAGAAAATATATTGTTTTGTAATGTAATTGCTCTTATTTTTATTCTTTTCTCTACTCCTTTTTTGTTTTTGTTTTACATTTATTAACCTAGCTGCTGCTGCGATAATCAAATTTCGCTCTTGAGATGAATAAAGTATCTGTAATACATTTGCAATGACTGACAAGTGACTGCATCATTGCGAGTAATGTCTAACAGAGGAGTCATTCTACGAAAGGATTAATCAATGACTAAACCTGCTTGGTTGCATTAAGTTGTAAGTACATTTGCACACCAATTTTAAATTAAACAGATGACAAGAATTAATGACATGATGAAAATGCATTTTGCGGTGTAGGGTAGAGTCCCCGTATCTACAAAACCATCACACTTTGACCTACCAACATTGACTTGTCAAAGAAAGAAAGCCATTTTCAACACTTGACATTGGCCAATAATTCAATAAAGGAAAAAAAAACCACAACCATTTGTGGACTAACAAAGAGTATGGATTTGTTGAAAAATATGATTGACCGAATTTGAACATACAAGGTTCTGGCCCAGTTTTCTTATTTTTTTGAGAGGCCAATAGCAACATCAAGTTTACATTTTGTTAAGAAGTGTCCAGTCCATAGTGGGGTTTCCATCCAAACGTTTTTAAGCAAAACTATATGAAAATGCGCAAAATGTGACTTATGCCCGTTTCCTTCTGTTGTTCTTTTGCGAATATTGAGAGGGGACTCCGCCGCTGTAGGTATACACTAGGGCTGGGCGATATATCAATATAAAAATTATACCGATATATTTTTAAATGGGATATGGAATTAGACTATTTTGTCTATATCGATATAGTTCAAACTTGCGCTGTGATCCTTGCTCTGCTGCGCTTTTGCTGTGCTCCGTCAGAGTCTCACTGCCCGTGTGGCCCCGCCCCTCCTCTTTCCTACGGGGAAGGGGAAGTGGGGACACTTAGTACTTGTGAAGCACTTGTCTCTCCTCTCCTGCAACACGCAAAGCGCGGCGGAAGAATTGATTTGTTAAAAAAAAGAAGAAATCACAATATGTAGGGAGAGAGCGAGCAGGCTGGTTTTTATTTTTTATGTTCAATTTTATTGTCAGAATGCTTTTGCTCAATCTATGTCAAGTAATTTGTCATTTGATAATACATGAGTGCCTTATATGTTTGTGTATATTTGCTCAATAAAAAACAAAACAAAACGTATCTTCCAACATTGCTTTGGGACTACAAACGTACGTGTGACGTAATATCCGGTCAATGTTTATTCCCAAAACCTGTTTCCATAGCCAAAATTCGCATTTTTCTATACACTTCAAAATCCACGCCCTCCAAGAATATATTTTTATTTTTTTGCAAATTTTAGGCCTTTTTCGGATTTTCGACGTCATCGCACAGCGCAGTTACTATTAGTTAAATTACTGGTGGATCACATCTCTATGGTGTATACACCTACAGCGGCAAAGTCCCTTGTCAATATTCGCAAAAGAAGAACAGATGGAAACGGGCATAAGTCGCATGTCCGTTTTGCTCATTTTCAGTAAATTCGCTTAAAAAAATCTAAACAATTGGATGGAAACCTGACTTACGTCATCAATACTGTCAAATTTCTGTACCATTAATACTTTAGATGAGTCCTGTCACAATCCTCGGATGAATTGGTGTGTTTATAAATAAGGATGACGTTAACTGTTTTTACCAGGGCACGTTAACAGAGGCATAGGTCACCAGAGAATTTTACACCAGTCAGATGTCATTCCAATCAAGCATGAATAAAATTGGACACACTGATAACACTCACCAAGGGACCAGTCTTTGCTGCCCTTGGCATGTCTGGCCACTAAAATCCCCAGCCTACATATTGTGTGCACTCTGCTTTTCCACAAAACCTTGAGATCAGCTTTGTCTCTGACCTGCATTCTAACAAGAAGAACCTTTTGACATGTGCTTGGAAAGCCTTTGTAATTCTGACTCTTGTCAATCTATTGTAGAGACAGCTGAGTTTTTGACCGTTTTTCTCACAGAGAAATGAGACCAACAGTGACAGAGAATTTGATTGAAGTCTCATTATTTTCATTTTCTATCTTACTAAATACTTAAATACTGTGTAGCCATCAATTTGAATACATTAACTTTAATTTTGGCCATACCAACGTGTTACTGTGGAACCTGGACAGTTGATTTTTGATTGTAATTGTGTCCCATCGGAAATAATGGAAATAGAATTAATTTGTGGGTTAAATTGTCCTACGATATATTAACATTGTAACCTTGTTATTAATACTTAAAAAATTTTAATAACATTGGTAGTGCTCACACAAATGCAAAAATCTGTTATACATACATAATTCTCCTCACTATGTTTTTAACAAAAACAGCATTTAAAAAAAAAAACTTAAGAGATTTGCTGACAGAACGGCATAGTGCGTTTACAGGATTCCGATGTGAAAGTGTCCTAAACGCAACATGTATTTCCATTACATATTTTAGATGTGTCAAAAATAATTGATTAATTGATGCAATCTTATGCAAAATTAAAAATGAATCTGATTAATTTATTAAATAGTTGATAGATTAATCGATTCTAAAAATATTCGATAGTGACAGCACTACATTATTTATTTTAATTAGTTGCACTTTACTGTGCAACAGGGTTAGGGTAATAAAGGATAAGGATGGAAGTGGGTTGACAGATGCCAGTAGTGTGTTGGGTGTACTTAGAAGAGTTGATGAATGAGGAAAATGATAGAGAACGAAGAGTAGAAGAGGTGACTGTTGTGGACCAGGAAGTAGCAAAGATTAGTAAGGATGAAGTGAGAAGGGCATCGAAGAGAATGAAGTGTGGAAAGGCACTCGGTCCTGATGATATACCTGTGGAGGTATGGAAGTGCCTCGGAGAGGTAGCAGTAGAATTTCTGACTTGGTTGTTCAACAGGATCTTAGATAGTGAGAAGATGCCTGAGGAATGGAGGAGAAGTGTGCTGGTGCCAGTTTTTAAAAACAAGGGAGACATGCAGAGTTGTGGCAACTACAGAGGAATAAAGCAGATGAGCTAGAGATAATCAATGAAGCTATGGGAAAGAGTAGTTGAAGCTAGACTGAGGGCAGAGGTGAACATTTGTGAGCAGCAGTATGGTTTCATGCCAAAAAAAAAAAAAGAATACCACATATGCAGTATTTGCTTTTAGGATGTTGAAGTACAGAGGTCAGAAGGAGCTGCATTGTGTCTCTGTAGATCTGGAGAAAGCTTATGACAGGGTGCCCAGAGAGGAACTGTGGTTTTGTATGAGGAAGTCTGGAGTAGCAGAGAAGTATGTTCAAGTGGTGGGTGCAGCTCTGAGCCCCTTCTTGTTTGCTATGATATTTTGAAGGGTATTTATCTATTACTATTACTTTATTTATTTTGCATTTATTTTATAAAGACATGGAAAAATATGTACATCATTATCAAGATATAAAATTACGTCTATTGGGATGCAAAACTTTGTCTAAAGTTAACTCTTAATTCAACTCATAAGCTCTATATAGCTATGTTCCAACAGTAAGTATGGCTTGGAACAGAGAAGGGGAAGGAATTGCTCCAGGGTGACATCAGAGACAACCACAGTTGAGACTGTGGTTGCAGGGTGGGTTCCTTGTGTTTTTGGCTCAAATTGAATGGCTGCAGCATTTTTGACGCTCCTCCCTTTTGAGTTCCTGCACGACAACGTAGAACACCCTCAATATAGACAGCTTCCCAGATGGATTTCCGACAGATTTGAAGTCTGAGCAATACATACAAGTCAGCATAATGAAAACCAGAGGCCGACAACACCATTTAAGCTAGTATTAACATTGCACACATTGGAACAATTACAAGCTACCTCATTTGCTTACTTGGCATCCCAAAAAAGTTATCTACAATTTGAATTTGTCAGTCAAATAGTAAATTGTACCATATGTGTGTGCGCCACTATCAAATAATGCTTCAATAATGGATTCCGGTATTGGCAACAACCAAGATGAGCACAATTAATTCAGATCCAACATGTTTGATGCCTAAAGGGCATTTTGGCAATGGAGATTGCGAGGTTACCTATTTCATCCAGGGGTATATATCGAAGTCCAATTATAAATATTAATAGGTATTGTTGTAAAACACAATATGTATATGGCCAGTTGGGTCTCGATCGCAATCTTAAATTCTGCAAACACATTTGTGTGTGCGTGTGCGTTTGTGTGTGTAAAATTGGGTTGATCACTCTTGAATCGCTCGAGAGGCGTGACTGTGAAAAGTCTCCATCCATATTATGACTTTACATCATTTTCAAATTGCCAGTTTTAGGCATTTTCACTGACAAATAAGGTAACAGAGTACTTCAACGTAAATGTGCATTGTGGAACTTGTGACTTTTTTACTCGTGACTGCCACCTTTGGCCTATAGAGCGTAACTGCAGCCTCTGTGTCAAGCTTGTGCAAGGTGTCACCCCCCCCCCCCCCACCAAGAAACTATGGAGTGTTAGCCCCAACACACCACACTGAAGGGAAGATACAAGGAGATAGGTGCAGTCGCAGTAATAATTTTTTTTTTTTTAAAAGAATAAGAAGAAAAGTCAGGGCTTATTGTACTCATCTGAACATTAAAACAAAATGAAAAGATGATTGAGAATTTTTTTTTAATTTTACTCTACATAGAACAGTCAAGTACTAAAAAAAAAAAAGGTACTTGGTACTTGATAAAAGGTTGATCATCACCTTACATATTTTTTAACAGGGAACTTATAACTGTGACAAAGTACATTTTTAAAGTAACCCTCCCAACCCTGCAAATAACCACCGAAAAGTATGCACTTATCAGGTGAACATGAGGAATGCAAACCTCACCAAGTTGTGGTGACAGAATATCTGTGAGCCTGCTCACCTCTGGCTGAGGTCAGCAACATTTCAGGGAGCTGCCAGTTATCGTGCTGGCCCACGTAAATAACACAACAATGATGCGCTGCACAGCTGAGCCATGGAACCTATTGTGAATCAGTATGAGGCTGATAACCTGGTTCCCTGCAGAATGTTACATTCCACAGACGGAAAACCTGTTGTTGCGAATGGAGAGGATAACAGAGAGCTTACGCAACAGTTAATGAGTTTTCATTCAAAACCACGATCTACTAAATCTACAAGCATTTACTTGTATTCAATGGAGCAGTTTAAGATTAGTTTTTATTTATTTTTCTCACGGGATGAATAAAGAACATGATCTAATTTAGTGAAATGAACAATGTGATAAACTGGTGTGGTGGTCATACTTCTCATGTAAACTTTTTTTTAATTTATTGAGTTTTACGTCATGTAGTATCAGTATAGCAGGTGTTTTGTTAAATATGCGTGTGCGACGTGAGAAAGAATATCATTCGGCTAAGCAGCCATCTAATACATGTCTGAATAACAGAAGAATTTTAAACATTGAATCCATAATGTAACGGATTATTGTGAAAAATTATACTCACCACTCATCACTCATCGCTCTCAACAAAGACATACTGCTGACAATGGATAATCATCCCCATATAAAATCAAGGTGCAGCCCTGGCCAAGCTTTTTAGCTTTTTTCTTCACTGTGACTTTTTCTGCTTCAATCAACAGCCACTGTTCCCTCCTCTACTGAATCAGCTTCTGTTCCTCTATCCCTCCCATTACTCACTCTTCCTCACTCCTTCCATGGAATCCACACCTAATCCCATAAAGTGGGAATTGCAAAAATCTCAAAGCACAATCATTTCTGTTTTCATGTGCAGCAAAACATTTCATTCCCCACCCCTTGAAATTTGGTGTGCAAATCTAAAACTGCGCTTACAGCTTAAGTGAGAAACCAGAGTCACCTGTGTTTTGTATTTAAAAAAAAGAAAAAAAGAATTAAATGATCATATAAACCCCACAACAGAGTCTTACCCCAAGCTAATCTATTTACTAGCTTGCATGCTAAAAAAAAAGAAAAGAAAAAAAGAAGAAGAATTAAAGGATAATATAAACCCCACAACAGTCATACCCTAAGCTAATCTTTTTACTAGCTTGCATGCTAAAAAAAACAACAACAACAAAAAGTTCAGTATTGTGCTCACTGACTAAAGTATCATGCTAAACTGCCTAAAAGGACATGGATACCGACGGTATATCCCCTCAACTCTCTCACTATTTTCCTTTCCAGCTGATTGTTGGTTAAAATGACAACTTCTCTGTGGACAACTTTAACCTGCATCCTGGTTCATCAGTTTAGCCAGCACTAAGCCTTTTTGGGTAGCACTAGCCACACACAAACTCCGCCTGCAACAGACTTCCATTACGCTACCTAAAGGTCTACTCCATGCCAGTAAGCACTAGCCCCTTACAGAAAGGCTTTTAATTTGATAAAAATTGAGGAGGAAGGGAAATGTAGAGTAGAGGTAGCAATGAAAGGAAAGATGGTTTGCGTTGAGAGGAGGTAGGGTGGCAATAATATCATTACAATACTTTAAGGAATCTTCATTTCTGGATCCAAGAGGCTGATCAATAAAGACAGAGTGCGGGTGAACAGCTGCAGCCATGTAATGGGAGTGGCTCCCCTGGAATTAAAGGAATTCAGAAAATCTCACTTTAGATAAAAGGTTGATCATCACCTCTTCGTCCTGGAGGACCAATACTGGCTGATAAATTTATAACAAGGGCATACAACATAAATGTCTTTGATTAAATAAATAATAAAAAAAAGTTGATTATCTCATCAGTGGAGGATTGCTCAACCCCAAGGGCAAATGTTTGTCTTTAACATAATTATTCAGATGTCATGGCACGTATGACGAATGACATTTCCTCCAGTTCGGGACGCTTATATATGTATAAAAATAATGTGATCTGCAATAAATATGAGGTTCCAAGTTTCAACAATGACATAAGATGCCTGTGAATATTCTCATTCATCTAGCTCATTTCATTTTCTGAATCGAACCCAACTGGATAGTTCTGGATGTAGAAGATTTAGAAGATGTTTTACCTCACATCGGAGGAGGCTTCATCAGTTCATGATAGGCAAAGTGAGAAAGCAGTGTACTAGTAGCCATTCAATGACCTGAAAATCGATTGACATGAAAAATTAAACAGTTTATTGATAGTTGAGGATTTTAACAATTGTGTGAAATTGACTGCTCATTAATATTTAAGCAATTGAGTCAAATGAGGCTTAACTAGTTTGAAGTAGAACAACAAAACATCCATCCAATATGGGACGCTGGGTTCCATCCATACAAAACTTCACTATGGCAATTCCTCACGGAAGTCTTGCTCAATATAACATATGGAAACAGAAGGTAAGAACATTCACAGAGGGATAGCCCCATTTCTCAATCACGCACTGATGTGTTCGGCTAGCCGAGTTAGCACACAAGCTAATGAAGTTAGCATATCCATTACATTACATTAGTTTCGCTTGCAAGAGGAGGTTTTCTATTTGTTATCATAATTATTAACTTTAATAACAAGCTTTGGCTAAAGCACAAGTGCACATTAAAAAAAAAAGTTTAAATTACATAGCACCCTTTTCCACACACATGCATTGCAACTGTCAAACCCAACGTTACCCATAATAAGCTATGACACACTGCTCTCTGTTTTGATGAAAACCAAGAAACCACATGGTGTGGGCCAGAAATAGAGCAAAAGGGCGACTCCTTAAAGCGGTTTCAGCCGAAATGTCAGCCACATTATACAAAACGTCAATGACTGGATTGGAGGAATCAATCACTCATTGTGTGTTTCCACAACGAATTAACCTTTAAGTAAATACGTGACGCAGTTGCTTAAAACAAGAGTGAGCATACAAAGCTGCTAGCTCGTATCATGTAATGAAAGATCATGAAGCAATTTTTTTAATTGGTCATACACAAGAAATTTGACCTGCATTTGACACAGCTAACACAACTGTTAGTTAACATTTCTAAGGTCTACAGAAAAGTCACATGATCAAACATGATAAACTAGAAGCTTTTATTAAACATCGCAATGTTACAAACCAGTGAGAGACCAATGTGTTTTTTTTCATGGCCAATACCGATAATTAGTAGTCTAGGAGGCCAATAACCGATATTTTAAGTCAATATTAATTGCAGTAAAAGAGAAAACATTAGCAGCAACATTTAAAAAAAATCACTTTGTTGAATGCCATTAAGCAAGCAATTTGTTTTTCTTTTAATTTTAAACATATAAAGAATAGACAGCTTTGTTTAAAAATTACAGTATAACAAAAATTACAGGGAGCTTCCAGCGTCATCAGCATGTGTTAAGCTAAATTAAAAACTAGGGATCAACAGATACGATAAACCAATAATTTAGGAAGTGCCGATGTCGATAACCAATAAGTAAGCCGATAATTGTTTGCAAAATGAACTTGAATACAAATATACTTTCAAGTCCTAACGTGTACAAATACATTGAAACATTGTGTAAAGAACCATGAAGCAGCATTTTATTGATATCTCTGCTTCAAAGACAAACAGTAATTAATTTTGAGTTTGCCAAAACAAAACAGTCATGTTTTAAAAATGCAACATAGAAAAGAAAGCCCACAGTCGCCAGGATGCATCTTCTGTGAACACAAGGTTGTGCGCATTATAACGTCACAAATATGCAACACCACCATAGGAGAAGGGAGGGGTTGAGGCGTTGGGCACAACTTGAGCCACAACCACAATAGATGGACTAACGTGGCATGTCTATTATTATCGGCGGATTTCTTTATTATCTAGTTTATCTGTATGACAAATCGGTTGATAATTGCCGGTAATTATCGGCCACCGATATTATCGTGCATCCCTATTAAAAACTAAGCAAGTAAATAGCGCCTTAAAGTTTTCTACTGTAAATAAAGTTTTCCAAATTTTCAACAGAATTTCTTAATTTCTATTTATTTATTTTAAATAAAAAAGTGTATGGCGTTCCCATCATCATCTTTTATAAAGTGGTAATCTAAATGAATACATAAATGAAAAGTTCCCTGGACCTCACTGAGCTACAAATGCATGCGATTGTAGCTAATTTGGGGTTAGGGTTCGTAAAAGGTTTCAAAAGATGTTCACAGACAGTGAAAAATATTCTACCAGGGTTTTGTGAGCATAATGTTGATTGATAAAAAAATTTCCCCAATTTTTTTCTTCCTGAATTGCCCATAATTGTCTTCTGTACATAAATACACTCGGAAGGACACAACTAATAAATATATTATAGTCTGCCTTTTTGCTCAGTATAAAAGGTGAATTGCCGAACTTTGCCTTCTGAGAGGACAGCAAATATCAAGCATTAATTCTAACAAACGAAGACCGCCTGCCAGCAAACAAAAAACGTAATCAAAACAAATCTCTCCGTTCCATTTTAATTATCATGCTGCCAAAGGGCTACACAAACAGCACATTGTTCGTTATCAACAATAGTGAAATACTAATTTCATTGTGCCCTTGTGTGTATGCGCCCTTCCGTTTGCTACAAGTAAACACTATGATTCTACGACATTAACGGCCTAACAGGATTCAAATTTGCTCCATACACACTTATTGACTGAGATCATGAGCTTGATCCTTTCACAATCCAAAGGCCATCTCACATATCAAAGGTCTGTCTCTCCCCTTACATTCAATAGCATCCATTTCAGTCCGCTACATGAAAGAGAACCCTTGTAATATGCAGTGTTCACCAGAGAACCACACTTCAAAACAAGACCACAGAAAGTTTGAAACCTCCCACTGTCCCCTTTGCTGGGAGTTTTTAGCTGCAAAAAGAGGCAAGAGGCCACGGGAGTGTGACTGTGCCGTGCAAGCATCTGGTCGATTCCTTATCACTATGGGAAAATGTCTAAGGACAAGCCAGTGTTGTTATCCCTGCTCCAGGGCCTATACTCCCTCGTCTAAACCGAAACTGTGCCTTTAGCAACCTGCTGCGTCAAAGCAGCGCTTTTCAATGATGGGGATTTACAGAAAAGTGATAGGTTCATCTGCCATCTGTTCTACACCTTCCACATGAAGAGAGCTGGCCTGGAGGCTGTTTGGCTTTCAATACTATGCAGCTTCAACTATACTTGAGAACTATGTGGGCAGAACTAAGTGATGTCAGTCAATGGAATTAGTGAAAGAGAGCTGGGTAGGAGTGAAGCAAAGCACATTATTTGAGACAACAACAATGTGGTGTTTAAAGCAATCTAGAGCAAATTACAATGAAGAATTTGAGTGTAGGATTATCTTAACTTCAACGGCATATTTTATTCCCAAAAATTACAGTACAGTGGAACCTCGGAGTTTGAACGTCTCGGAACTCGTACAAACCGGACTTCAACCAAAAAATCAGTAAAAAATGTCTCGGAGTTTGAACTAATTTCCGGAGTTCAAACACCCAAGCAAAGCAAGCTAAACCAAACCTTGAAAACGTGTAGCCGAGTGAAGCCGAGCAAAGCCGAGCAATGTCGAATGCTCATGTTGCGGTAGTTGAGATGATACACTGTTCATTTCCAGTCAGATCGTGAATACTCCTGGAGGTGCTCTATACTCGCGAGTGTATTTTGATTTTTCCACGACAATTTTCTTCGCCATGGGCCCAAAAAAAGACAACAGTGCCAGTGGCAGCAAAGAAAAACGTACAGTGCTACTAACCACTGGAATTAAGAAGGAGATTATCGCGCCGCTGTAACTACCGTGACTACTTCTGTAAATACTGGTACGAGGACCCCCCTTAGCTGTTCAACAACATGCCTGACGTTAAACAACGCACGCAAGGCCCGCTTAGTAGTCTAACAATATGCCCAATATAAAATACACAAACTCAGCACTGAACTAAAGCTAGCATTAACATAGCATTTATCATCCACTGATGCCATCACACCACAACAACAACAACAAAAAAAAAAAATTGTTTAAATACTGTACAGGGTGTAAATGTAAAAAGCATAAATATAAATTAAAATGTGAATTTTTTGTTTTTGGAGCTTGGGAATGTATTAATTGCATTTACATTTCCTATGGTTAAAAATGTTTCGGAGATTGAACAATTCGAACTTTGAACACTTCGCAGGAACGAATTATGTTCAAACCTTGAGGTACCACTGTATATTAATATAATTCAACACGAAATAACTGTACAAATCAGGAGGTGTAAATAATTCTGGACAAGTTGATGTTGTAGAAATGCTTAAATAGAAAGTGTCCCCCCTTCAAAAATAAAAATTTAATTTGACTTCATTTGAAATATGCATATTTGATTAACTATAAACCCCAATTCCAATGAAAGTGGAACGTTATGTAAAATGCAAATAAAAATAAAATACCCTGATTTGCAAGACAAGATATTGATATAATCCAACTGACTCTCTCTATTTTGAATTTGATGCCTGCAGCAACACATTCCAAAAAAGCCCTTTACCAATTTCCTTTTCACAACACACTGGGAACTGAGGACACTAACTGTTGATTTTTTGTATATAGGTAGAATTCTTCCGACTCATGCTTGATGTACAATTTAAAGGAACACACCATTTATTAACAATTAACCTGCTATTCTGTGAAATGGTTCATTTGAACTCTTCCCTGAAAAAAAATTCAATTTATGTTGACCGATTATGATTTTATAATACTTATTATGAATATTTTTGCATTAAGTACAGTAGCAGCCATTTTCTCTTTTCACATGATCATCATTACGTATCGTTACAGAACAGCATGGCTGCCAATGACTACATAGGCACTCACGAGGAATGATCGTGCCCCACACCGGTCATCAAAGGGGGAATTATGCCCTATAGCAAAGAAGCACTTCTTCAAAAACAGTATAGTACAACCAACGGGGGGGACTTGCATCCAGCCGAAAGTGAAGATAAAACTGTGTCCAGTAAGGAGGACGCATTCGGCCGCTCCATAGCAAGTAGAAGTTAGGGACCGTCTGCAAGTTGTGTGTTACAGGGGCTCAAGTTACCAGTAATGTAATTTGCGGACAGAACCTAACGTGGACGGTAAACATCCGGCTGACTTTTACTTGCTAGGCCAGCTACATGTTGTTGTGCTCAGCGTGCTTAGTCCTCATTAGGAGAGCTCACCCCCCACCACCCCACCACCCCCGACGGAATGACATGAAACCTGACGTGCTGAGAATTACTCCGATCAGGATTGGCACAGTATTTGGCGATAGAAGACGGCATTTTTCTTGCCCATTACGTCAGCAAACTCCCATTCAAATTAACAAAGGCGGCTGTCATTTGCGCGCCAGATACGTCATCGTAAAAAACAATTTAAAAAAACAAAACAATCAGAGAATAAGAAGGAAGGAAATATTTGCACTTTTATTCTTTATACACAGTGCCTAATCAAATACTGGACAATGTGTTTTAAGTGGTGTGTTCTTGTAAATTGCTCAGCATTCTGGGGTCTCAGTTGTATTTTGCACAGAATGGGCCAATCAATGTGAGACAGGTCTGGAATGCTGGCAAGTCAGTCTAGTACTCACACACTCGCTGTTCTAACATGCAGAATGTGGCTTGACATTATCTCGCTAAAATATGCAGGAGCATCACTGAAAAAAACAATTTGGGATGGCAGCATATGTTGCTCCAAAACCTTTATGTATCTTTCAACATGAATGGTTTTATCACATATGTGCAAGTTAACCAAACCTTGACACCCCATACCATCACAGAAGATGGCTTTTGATCTTTGCTCTGATACCAATCCGGACACTCCTTTTCCTTTTTGGCCCATAAACGATTTCCAAAAATAAATTTGAAATGTGGACTCGTCAGTCCACAGCACACTTTTCCACTGGTCAGTCCATCTCAGATAAGCTCAGACCCAGAGAAGCAACACCTGTTGTTGATAAATGACTGTCTTTGCATGGTACAGTTTTAACTTGCATTTGTACATGCTGTGATGAACTTTGTTAACGAACAATGGTTTTCTGCACTGTTTCAATGCAGTGCCACGAGATGGATCATGGGCATCCAATGTTGGTTTTCGGCATTACCACTTATGTGCAAAATGGCTCTTTTAGGAGCCACCCACATATGGTATACTTTTGAGCAAACTCCCTGCAATATTACATTATCAGCACCACAAAATTTTTATATTTGTGAGGTAATAAAGCTTCACTTCTGGCAAATCAACACTGTATGCTTGCGAATGTGTGAATTCAAGTTCTGTATGCCGCGAGCATACTCGCACAAGTAGCACAAAAGTTTAATTTGTGTCTGGTCAGTGAGAATGCACATCAGGCCTCGGGCTGGACTTGTTAAAATTACCTGTATAGTTCCTGTGTAGTTAAGTTTTATGATAGAGACAGTTTGATCCTGGAACTGATCATTTCTACTTCCATTACTTGCTATTGGAAATTGGTTGAGAAATCCAAACAAATCAAAAGGTTGATCTTGATCAGTAAAATAAGATTCTGCTTGACCTTAAATAGGGGCAGCACGATGCCAGGGTGTGACCCCAGGGAGGGATTTTTTTTTTTTTTTTTGCATATTAGAATAAAGTGTAGTTGATGTCAGTGGCGCTCTCATTGTCTGCGAGCAAAGAAGAAGTATTAGCTCCACTGCAGAGGCATGCTTACAGTCATTTCTTAGGCAAATGATACTAATTATAAACACGGCAGAGAGTTGTGAAGCATGAAGTATTTTCTTCGTCCTAGGGGGGGCGCAACAAAAACTAATTGAGAAGCACTGCCTTAGAGGCTGTATGTCCTCAAAAAGATTACTTACTCGCATTGTTCACTTTTGTTGACATTTAATTAATAAAGATATGTATAGCAGCAAATTAAAATTAAAGAAAATGATTTGCCCAGTGGGGCTCCAGAAAACTGAACAGCACCACTAAACCCATAGTCGTTGGCATGAAACAAATGAATGTCAAAGTGAAGATAAAATGAAGCATTTTTTCATGTCTTTAATCTGACTAGACATTCAAAGTGAATAAATGCTCCTTCACTCTCTTGCACCAATTTAACTTGGCCGCAATCCCAGGAGAAAGCCTCACTGATATTTATTCAAGCAAATCACACTTCCACGAAGAAGACAAGTTGTATTTTTATTTTAAAAGTGACTAATACACCTTGCATAGCAGATATTTTTCTATTGGGCACTAAGGGGTACAATTCCCTGCATGCCAACCATGCAAGCTGAGCAACAATGTCACAAAGGTGGCATTCCTTGTTGGTGGGGTAGCTGACATCTTTTCTTTACGCTTCGGCTCATTAGCGGAACATGTAAGCAGCCTTTCTCTTTGGTCCAGCTAGCTGTAGAGCACTATTACAGGGAGGCTGTTTGGACTTTGACCTTGCAGCCTGCACAGAGATGGAAATGAACCATTTGTGCTCTTCTGCTTTCCGTCAGTGAAAGATTCATGAGGAAAGAAACTAAATGCTTAACATTCAGCCCCTTCCCCTGCTGGTAGGGAGTTTTGGTGGCCTCATAATGTGCCTATGAGAGAAAATGTTCCAGGTGTTGTTTTGCTTTCGATTAATGGTGACTACTCCCCCTCCAGTTGCAACAAATGATCTCACTATCCATGCAATTATTAGCAAGAGCAAAGCATTTGCTTCATGAGAAAATGCAGGGCAAACTGATTTAACCGTTTATAAAGATTATGACTAAAGACAACAAGCAGAGCAGCGCAATTAGCTCAGTTAAATTTGCCAGTAAGATAAGCAAGATAACCAAGGAAGCCAACAATGATTTTGTACAAACAATGGAGTAGACTGAGAATAAATTAAATACAGTGCTGCTCAAAAGTTTGTAAGTCCAGGCATGGTCATATTTTTTGTATAAAATACTAAAATAACCTTATTAAATGTTGATTAAATGATTAAAATAAGGAACGTAAATTATTTTATACCATGTGTAATTACATGCATGCCATTTGTGCACTGTACACAATACTAGGCTGACTATCCAAACAAGCTTCCCCCAACATTTCATAAGCCTTTTTTTTTTTTCAAATTGTGATACATTTATTATTAGGGATATGTACTGAAGACGGTATTTTTTGTGGTATGGACCGATTTGTGTCTGTACTTCCGAGGACCATTTCGCGTAAAATTAAACTGTGCCATGTTTCGGTTGTGAAGCACATCTTTCTAAGTTGTGACTATGCAGGAGTAGACCAGTTGACGATTTTCCATGGTGCACTTGAACGCAACATTTACATACACCAGCGTACTGACGTCACCCTCTCACGCAGGATTTCTCACGCCAAGAATCCATTTCCGGATTTGCAAACGAGCAAGATTTTTGCAGCACCAAGCCAAACAAATACAGTTTATGGCAGCCTTCACGCTGTGCGCATGCTAGCAATGTCCCCAGTTCCCAGCAATCAGTGCACAGCTGAGAGGGAGGTGTCTGCAGTGTCCTCCCTTTTTCCACCCGCACATGTCGCCCGCACCGAAACTAAGAGGTCCGTCTTTCCCCACCGAATCTTTTTTTTTTTGGTGCTAGATTTGAGTCAACGTGGGTTTGAACTTAGCGCACGGCAGGCGTTACGTTCTAACGCTAGAGATAGAGGGATAGAGAGCGAGAGTACAAAAGTACTGACAATTTGTACCGTTGAGTACCGGTATTGATTCCCAGGTATTGGAACAGTACCGGTTCAAACGTGAAAGGTACCCATCCCTATTTATTATATATATATATATATATATATATATATAAATATATATATATATATATATATATATATATATATATATATATCTCGCCTAACCCTGTTTTTCATCTTCATAGTGTCATAGTTAATGGTTGACTCCATTTTAGCCTGCACTTCAACTTATTTTGAAAAAATTCTCAAACTCAGAGAGTTATTACTTAATTTATTTAAGTGAATCGTTAAGTCAGACAATTTGTTTGTTTTATTTTGGACTGTTTTGACTGACTGAACTTGTCTATGGCCGAGTGATTGCCCTGATCTTTGTCAGAAATAAAAGAGAGGTCTTTCTTTTAAAAAATTAAAAAAAATCTGTCATTCCTTTACTTGAAATTTTATGTTCTTGTGGTACCAAACTTGGTATCGTTGTGAGTACTGAAGATTGAGTACTGGGGACAAAAGTGGTATGTAACATTCTGTAGTAGCCACCAAATGATAAGGTAGAAGATAAGTAGGTAAGGTTCTGCCTGATCTTTAAAACCTCATGCAAAGGTTTTTATTGAGAATCCAGTTCTATGCGGAAAGTGCGACATGTCCTCCTGCTCAAAGTTTAGTTAAGAGGCTCCAAGTGATTAAAACTGCTAAGCCTTCAGTTTGCTTAAGTAGCTTGGTGTCCTCGACAGTGTGCGATTATCCTAGTGCTTGCTTTGGGCTGTGGGGGAAGGAGGGGGGGGTGCTGACTAACATCCCAACTATTGACTTCACAGGTGTGTTTTGCGTAGTTCTTTTTTGTGACACCACCAGATAACTGAAAAATATGGTACACATTTCTCATAGCTCCTCAGTACAATAAGACATGATACAATAAAAGCAAGAACAGAATGTACACCATAAAGTCATGTGATTCTTTTTGAGGTTTTAAAAACAAAGCAGATAATTATCCTTTTAATCTTGTATGAGAGCGGGCAATAATTCAATATGTAGCAATTGACACATGTTGATCAAGAAAATAATCAGGAAGAAAACCCTGACCCCGACATTCTACATGCTGTAGACAGAGGCTACAGAGAAATTTTGAGCACAAAAAGCATTTTTTGAGCGCAACAGAGTCGCTGATTGCTCGTCTGTTGGGTGCCTGCCCGGCATAGAAGAAGCCACTTACTACATCATTACAATGCCATTCTTTGAACAACGGTGGCAATACAGTTTACACTGCTTATTTACAGTGTGCACAAAAACATTGTACATTCCTTGAAATTTTGTACCAGATATTTTCAATAGTATTTTACACCTCTGCATAGTTGTTTTATTTTCTTTCATCAATTGTTTGTTTGTTTTCCATCTATCCATCCATCCATAAAACTGCATATCGACCAATATGAAATACAGTACTTATATAATTCAGCTATGTGACCCAGTCCTATATGACGGTAAAAAAAAAAAATCGAATTGCCTTTCACAACCATGCATCAAGTTGTAAGTTGTTTTAGTTTAGCTGTATAGCTAACTTTTTGTAATACACAGAGTCAACTCTTTTATACACTTGTATCACAAATAAAAAATGTTAGCATAGTATGAAATTGCCTGCACAGTTAGTACAAGTTTTATGATGGTTCTGGCATTACGATCAGAGAGCTCAGTTTGATTTTCTGGCGCGATCAAAGCAGACAAAAGGTATTTACTATTCAGAAATAGGAGAAGGGTGATGCGAGTTTATATGGGCCGAAGAGGACAATAGAGAAGAGTCTATTTTTCCGTCTCGAGTGAAGTCTATGGAGAGTGGAAGAGAGTGGGACGAGGTCTTTCTTAATGGCAGAGCTATCACGGTAACAATAAAGGCATATTTGTCACGCATTTTAACCTTTTGATCAATTTTGCCTCTCAAGGTAGTGTCGATTCTAAATGCAAACATACCAGTGCAAGAATGGTTTAAAATTTGCTCTACAGTATGACTAATAGCTTTAAATTGGAGGTAACTCTAAACACCGATATGAATCCATGCAAATAAATGTGTAATTCCAAAGTCCAAATGTCAACACTTGTGAGTTAATTGCAGCAAAACCAGTTATAATTTTTTTTGTAATTACTGTAAAAAAATAAAAAATAAAAACACAGATAGTACACAACATGATTGGAAAAATTATCAAACAATGACTGATAAGATATATTATATACTATAAGTGAACAGTGAGCTCTCATATTGACTTAATAAAGGTTTTATGATGGTGACTGACTGTCACATCATAGATTGTTTGAGATAAGGAAATATGGTTGGAATATGTACAAAAAGAAGTACAAAAGTGTTATTTTGCAGTCTGAACAGTTGAAGGAGAATGAACGTTGCATGTAGTGAAGTTACAATATTGTCAAGCATGGGATGATGAAAGATCATATTTGTCATTTAGTATACAAATAAAAACTAAATTATTATTTTTCATGTTTATTTAGTATACATTTCAAGTGTTTTCATTCTTTATAATGTGTGTTTTTACATTTCTATTTGCATATTTATTTTTAAACACACACTTAAAAAAAAGTTAGGTTTTAAAAAAATTTAGTATAACTCAACATGGACCCTTAAAGAAACACTGAGGAACTTTCAGTTTACATTGATTATGGCGGCGCCATATGGACAAAAGCGGTAATGTTATGCCTGAAGAAAGACCACATTTCCCAGGAGGACAAGCGCATTGCGTCGTTTTTTTAGCTCACGCCAGTCAAATTGACTTCTGTTTTTGTAACGAATGGGTAAAGGGGGAGAAGTGACGTATGATATAAAGCAGTCAGCACATTTGTAGTTTTTTGTGTGGCAGTATTCCTACCATCCTCCTCAAAGTTGTTTAGTGGCAGTAAAAAGGATACAGACCCCCTCAGGCCATGGCAGAGGTACTATTCAACTAGTTTTAAGTCGATGTTTCATCAGAAGAGTTATGAAAATATTTTAGTAAGGTTGAAAAGTTCCTTAGTGCTACTTTAACATCAGAGAAAATGTGTAAAAGCAGTGAAAGAATGGAACCGGACGGTTCGAAATGGAGGCTAACCAAGACCACGGTGCTAATTTGTAGTAACCGCTTCGTTTTTGAGTGTAATCAAATGTAATATTTTGTTTTCCATATATATAGGCATTTGCCAGTTTGCACAATTATCTATCTATATGAATGGAGTAAAGCCCCCAGTTTGGAGTAAAATTGTTATAAAGTAGCAAAACGCCTTTAGGTTCGTACACAATAAACGGTATTAATTTTAAACCACAACGTACTTCCATGCTGCAAACAACAAAGCGACTTTCCAAATCAGTGACCATGACTCCATCCCTCCCTCCACTCGTGTTTTCATGTGTCACAACAGCAGGGGTCTGACAAACACAACGCCAAACGTTTACGCACAACTAAACAAAGAGGTTGACAGACAGAAGCAGTTTTTCAATAAGTGAATAGAGATAATGACACAATCAATGATACACTTGTGTGATCAGAACACTGTCGTGTGTGGATGAGCGCCAGGCTCACTGACGCAGGCAGTGAGGGAAACTTCCAAAAAAGCACCACGCCGATGGACTGAAGCTAAAACCGATGCATTACACCTTTCGTCCGCCGCTTCTCCTTACTGAGCGGCAAAACACATTCAAGGCTTATTGGCCTCGGTCGCATAACTAGCGCGAGTAGACGTCAAATAACGAATTTAAACTCGTTCTTTTGCCAGGCTTCATTGTGATCAGACGTCGTCCGACAACCGCGTTCAATGAATAAGTTGCATCCAACTTGGCAACGCTTATACGTGCGTCACTTAAGGGCACAGCGCAAAATAAACAAGCGAAAACAATCACAGCGGTAGCGAATCGAAGATAAAATAAATTAGGGAAGGTTCGTAAACGTCAAGCTCACCTTTAGCTACGCTCAGTTCAGCTCGGCTCCGACAAATCCATGCAGCGACTTGCTCGTAACCGACACACACACCGATATTGCTTAACTTGGGGCCAGCCAACAAGCCAGCTGTGACTGACAACAACCACATTCAAAGCCACAAGAGGGAAAATGTACAACTTCCGCTCTGTACTTTCAAAATAAATCCAACTGAGTAAGCCTTAGTCACGGTAATGATCATTCCGTATTACACATGACATCATTCGGAGATGATGGTATAAATGGAATAATTGTATTCTCTAATAGGTATAGCCAAGAACTTAACGACTGTGTTTTGTTTAGGGAAAACGTAATGACGTGTGAAGAAGAAACCAGAACAGGAATGAACTAGGACCTCAGTCCTAGTAGTTTTGTAGTTTCGCTATCTGTACTTTACTTAAAATAATTATATCTATGACCTTTTAATTTTACTTTTACTCCAGATCTCTTGTTCAAGGGAGTCCTGGCCAAAAGGCGCAACACAACATTACGTACAGTAAATTAAAAACAGCAACAGGTTAATGACTTCATTTCCAGGTCCTTTATAATGGCGTCAAACTGAGACAAAGTTATGAGATCCGGAAGTTGAATTGTCTTTTGTAAAAATAATAATAATAATCCAATCTGTCGGCGCTCGATACTGAAAAGCCATCTTTCCTTTCTCTGTCCTGACAGTATGGGCAGTCAGTAAGTAGATGTCCTGAGAACAAAAAGAGTAATGCCCATCAGACTTTCTCTGAACATAAACTTTCAAGTATGTAGGGAGTGACCCTATAAGTCCCTTGTAAATAAATCTGTACCAGTGTGTCAGCCGACAAGTGTCCAAAGCAGGCCATCCAACCCGGGAATACAGTTCACGGTGATGAGTTCATGGACCATAGTTTGTTATGAAGCGCAAGGAGGCATGAAAAACAGAGTCCAACAAATGTAGAGCTTTGGCTGGGGCATGTGAGTATAAAAGGTCTCCATAATTAAGCACAGGAAGAAATGTCTCTAGTCGTCCTTGCAAGGTAAGAAAAACACAACTTGTTCCTAAAATAGAAACTTAAGGCACAGTTGTTTTTTAACAAGAGAATCAATGTGAGACTTAAAAAACAATGATGCATCAATTAAGATGCCCAAATATTTAAAAGCACTAACGACCTCAATCACTGAGCCATCAGGAGCAACAATAGGGGAAACATTCTTCTGCTTGTCTTTACTATTAGAAAACACCATTACTTTTGTTTTGCTGGTATTTAACTCTTTGACCGCCAAAAACGTTTAATAACCTTTAGTAAAACCCAAATGAGCGCCGCCAAAGACGTTAAAAGACGTTCACTGTGTTTTTTTGTTTTGTTTTTTTTTGGAAACGGGTGGAGGAAAGCCTTGGCAAGCTGTGCTGAAAGTATCAAGCAGGTCGAGTTATTATAATGAGTATTTTTGGGCACTAGATGGCAGCGATGACTCTCTTTGGACAAGATCGGGTAGGCGTCAGTAGAAGACGTGAGGCGGAGCTAGAGTGTTGAGGGGAGAATGGCTGAGGAAGCGAAAATGGCGACCGGTTGCAAGCAGCTCACGCTTGAGCATTTTTTTCAAAGACGAAAAGCATCGACCAATGCTAAAGAGCACATTGATGATGATGATGGTGACTCCGAGGTTGACGCCGAAGTTGGAAGCGTTGACGCGGCGGCTTCGATCACGTCGTAAAGCCTCACCGGCTAGCGATGCTAACGGCGGAAAACGTGGTGCACAACCGAGCACTTCTGTACAGGCGGACGTTCAATCGGACGATGGAGAGTACCCCGAGTCCAATGCATATTCATCGGAGGAGCGGGTACAGTCTGATCACGGAGAAGACACTGGTTCTGGACTACGATGCCACCATGAATGGAGTGGATAAGATGGATCAGAACATCTCTTACCACTCGGTATAGGAACTGAAGGACATGAGGAAACCAGACGTAACACCAGGTCACTGTATCATGATTCTGAGAGTAGACTTGATGACAACATGGCCAATCACACACTGCAGTATAAACCTGCTACTCCCCGGAAAAAAAGGCCGGCAAGAAAGTGCACGCGAAGGGGCAATCGCAGTGAAACTAATCTGTGGTGCAAATCCTGCTGCGTCCCCTTGCACGCATGGGGAGTTTTACTCAATATACCTCACAAAAAGAAAAACTGTGTAGTTGAAACATCCACACAGTTGTAAATAGTACCACAGTTCTACACATTTGTAAATAGTTCGCCAAATTGTTTTGTCAAATTGTTACACTGTTGAATGTAAATAAACGTATTTTGCTATCAAAAAACACTCTTTCATTGTTGGTGGTAGTGTTTTACAGAAGTAAAGCACTGTTTAGGTGTGTGTGGCATCATTCATGGAAAAACAAAGGTGTCAAATTCACTAGAGTGCCTGAAATAATATCGTTTCACAAAAAGCTTGATTTCTCCGTATTTTGGTCCAAAACAGAGTATTTGGATGAAACTAACCTATTTTCTATTGTTGATTACTGAAAAACGGAATAAGGTAGAAACAAAACAAAAAATTCTGATGAAAGATGAGAGTTCAATCTTTCATTTGGTAGTGTCTGTGTTTCCATAGTCCAAACACCAAATTTTCTTGAAAGATCAGTCAAAATGCTTAAATCAGCTGGCACCCACATATCCTCTTTTCTGAAAATGCTTGGCAGTCAAAGAGTTAAGGAAAGATTCAAGTCAGAAAAAACACAACAAACAGTCGTGAATGGATTTTGTAAATTGTTAATGGCTTCAGTGAGTGTAGCTGCAAAAGAATATACAATCATGTCATCCGTGTAAAAATGACAGCTTGCGTTGCTCAGATTCTGCCCCACATAATTTCTATAAATTGTAAACAGGAGCGGGCCTTGAATAGATCCATGCGGTACACCTCGATTAACTTACATGAAATTTATTTATAAAGCTCTTCAAAACAATCATTGCTGCATACAAAGTGCTATGTATGGAGTAAAAATAAGTCAGGCAATAAAGACAGGAAAAGCAAAATTAACAACAACAAAAAATAAATTAATCAAATAGTTGTACTCCTTTTACTCTGTAAGAAAATTACTTTTTTCAGTTTCTGTTGATGAGCACATGACATGAGTAATGTCAACCATGATTGATTGATAGATTAATCAATTCACTGAAATGGGGACAGCAACAACATGCAGGAAACTGAACCAGGGAGCAGTAACGATAACGCAACAGATTCAAAGAAGCAAAATATTCCCCAACCTTTTTTTTTCCTTTCGGCTTTTCCCTTTAGGGGTCGCCACAGCGAATCATTGCCTCCATCTAACACTGTCCTCTGCATCCTCTGCTCTCACACCAACTACCTTGATGTCCTCTTTAACTACATCCATAAACCTCCTCTTTGGTCTTCCTCTAGACCTCCTGCCTGGCATTTGGAAACTCAGCATCCTTCTGCCAATATACTCACTATCTCTCCTCCCTCATCAAACCATCTCAGTCTGGCCTTTCTGACTTGATCTCCAAAGCCTCTAACATGCTGTCCCTCTGATGTACTCATTCCTGATTCTATCCATCCTCGTCACTCCCAAAGAGAACCTCAGCATCTTCATCTCTGCCACCTCCAGCTCTGCCCCCTGTCTTTTCCTCAGTGGCACTGTCTCCAGACCAAACAACATTACTGGTCTCACCACAGTTTTATAAACCTTTCATTTTAACTGAAACTCTTCTATCACACATCACACCTGACACTTTTCTCCACCCGTTCTAGCCTGCCTGCACACGTTTCATCACTTCTTTTCCACACGCTCCATTGCTCTGGACTGTTGACCCTAAATACTTGAACTCCTCCACCTTCTTGGTCTCTTCTCCCTGTAACCTTACTCTTCCACTTTGGTCCCTCCCATTTACACACAGATACTCCGTCTTGCTGCGGCTAACCTTCATTCCCCTCCTTTGCAGGGCAAAGCTCCACACCTTGAGCTTCTCCTCCACCTGTTCCCTGTTCTCACTACAGATCACAATGTCATCTGCAAACATCATAGTTCATGGAGATTCCTGTCTAACCTCGACTGTCATCCTGTCCATTACCATAGCAAACAAGAAGGGGCCCAGAGCTGATCCCTGATGTAGGTCTACTTCCACGTTGAACTCCTCCGTCACACCTACAGCACACCTCACCACTGTCTTACAGTCCTCATACATGTCCTGCTTCACTTGAACATACTTCTCTGCTACTCCAGACTTCCTCGTACAAAACCACAGTTCCTCTCTGGGCACCCTGTCATAAGCTTTCTTCAGATCTACAAAGACACAATGCATCTCCTTCTGAACTTCTCTGCACTTTTCTATCAACATCCTCAAAGCAAATACTGCATCTGTGGTACTTTTTTTTGGCATGAAACCATACTGCTGCTCACAAATGTTCACCTCTGCCCTCAGTCTAGCTTCAACTACTCTTTCCCATAGCTTCATTGTGTGGCTCATCTGCTTTATTCCTCTGTAGTTGCCACAACTCTGCATGTTTCCCTTGTTTTTAAAAACTGGCACCAGCACACTTCTCCTCCATTCCTCAGGCATCTTCTCACTATCTAAGATCCTGTTGAACTACCAAGTCAGAAATTCTACTGCTACCTCTCCTAGGCACTTCCATACCTCCACAGGTATATCATCAGGACCAAGTGCCTTTCCACACTTCATCCTCTTCAATGCCCTTCTCACTTCATCCTTACTAATCTTTGCTCCTTCCTGGTCCACAACAGTCACCTCTTCTACTCTTCGTTCTCTCATTTTCCTCATTCATCAACTCTTCAAAGTACTCTTTTCATCTTCCCATCACACTACTGGCATCTGTCAATACACTTCCATCCCTATCCTTTATTACCCTAACCTGTTGCACGTCCTTCCCATCTCTGTCTCTTTGCCTTGCCAACCTGTATAGATCAGTCTTCTCCCTCTTTGCTGTCCAACCTAGCATACAAACATCATAATCCCCTTGTTTGGCCTTTGCTACTTCTACTTTCACCTTATGCTGCATTTCCCTGTACTTTTTTCTACTTTCCTCAGTTCGCTCAGTGTCCCATTTCTTCTTAGCTAACCTCTTTCTCTGTATCCACTTCTGCACCTCCTCATTCCACCACCAAGTCTCCTTATCTCCTTTCCTTTTAGATGACACACCAAGGACTGTTCTACCTGTCTCCCTGATCACATATGCTGTAGTTGTCCAGTCATCTGGAAGCACCTCCTGACCATCCAGAGCCTGTGTACTCCTACTTCCACTCTTGTAGGTCACCCTATGTTCCTGCTTCTACTGGAAGAAAGTATTCACGACAGCCATTTCCATTCTTTTTGCAACGTCAACCACTTTCTGTCCTTCTGCGTTCCTCTCCTGGATACCAAACTTACCCATCACCTCTGTTTCCTGCACCAACGTGTCCATTGAAGTCTGCACCAATGACAACTCTCTCACTTCTAGGGATGCTCTGCATCATTTCATCAAGGTCCAACCAAAAGTTTTCCTTCTCCTCCAGCTCACACCCTACCTGTGGCGCATACCCACTAACAACAATGATCATCACACCTTCGATTCCTAGCTTCAGGCTCATCACTCTATCTGACACTCTTTTTACCTCCAAGACGTTCCTAACAAACTCCTCCTTCACGATAACTCCTACTCCATTTCTCTTCCTATCTACACCATGATAGAACAAAGCAAAACAAAGCAAACAAAGCTAATTATTCCCCAACTATAGGTCAAATTCCACAATGCCCTTTTTCAAACTATTTTCATTGGTCAGAAATGGCTGTGATTTTAAACGAGCAGTTTTTTTAATATAAAAAAAAATCAATATATAAATACACTTTTCTCTGTTTGGATCATGGTTCTGTTTAATTTTATATTGAAAACAGCATTCCTCTGATTGGTGGCTGCCGATCTGTGGGCGTCTTGTGGCCACCATGTCTCTTCATTGTGTTGAAATTCAGCGGGCCGTCAGTGGAATTGCAGCCGGCCAACAAAGCAACTGTGACTACATTCTCTTCCCAAACTCTTTTTAAAAGGTTAAAGAGTCTGATGATACGATACAATAAATGAAATTTATGATGAGTTGACTAAGGCTTTGTCCACACTCCACACATAGCCATGTAAATTTTAAAGCTACAGTGTGTAATAGTTGACCATTAGATGCCGCCAGATAGCAAGAATATGGCCAAAGCGCATGCTTTTTGAAGCACGTAAACTACGGCGACTCAGAGAGACCAAACTTCGCAAGCCTTCCACCAATATTATTACTTGGCGTGAGCGAGGGAGCATCTTGGTAACCGGGGAGAACCCCAGCAAGCGACGCTGAAAGAGCGAGTGAGCTGGAGTAACTCGGAGCAGCTAACAAGAGCAACTAGTGGGAGTTAGCTAAGCCATAACCTGGGTCGAGCGGCTAATGACAGCGACCAGTCAAGTCAAGTCATCTTAATGTATACAGCAGTGGAAGAAGCTAGTAAAAGCGTTTGAGAGCAAAGCAGAGGGCGACAAACGGTGGAAGCCCAAATCACGCGAATCAGCGGCTAGAGCTAAATATGTTCAGGCCCTTTGGGCATCTGCAGTAGGAAGATGGCATATAACTGAGCCACTACATTTAACAAACAGGTTGCAGTCTGTTTCATGTGTGAACAGCACTGAAATAAAATATTAAGGCTTAATGTTTCATTAATATAACATTCTTCCATGCTTAATGTGCAAATCCTAACCCTAAGTAAGACGGTTTGTTGAATATTTCCATAAAAAATGTATGTTTAAAAATTGATTCGGCTGCATATTGAATCGATTCGAGAATCGCGATATATTGCCGAATCGATTTTTTCTAACACCACTAATGTCAAGCCTCTAGTCGGCAGTAGTTAGCCAAATGCTGCTTGTCTCTTGACATCACTTCCACAATACATCACACAAGTACTAACTTGTCAGTGCACACAAGCCTTTTCTTTTCTTTTCTTGAATTAAAAAAAATACTTGTACACAGACAACCAGCGTTAGTACAGTGTTCCCACGTTTTCCGTTGGGGTTGGGTTCCAAAAAATACCCGCAGTAAATGAAATCTGCAAAGTAGTTAGCTTTATGATTTACATTTATTATAAACGTTTTAAGGTTCTAAAACCCCTCGCCACACAGTTTATACACTTTTCTCATCGAGGCATTTACATTTTCTTGCATTCCTCTCTTGTTTAAACATTTTCAATGTTCAAACCTTCATCAATTTTATAAAATAAGAAGTAGATTACTGAAAAAAAATGCATGCAAAATTGCACACCCAAAAATCCGCGAACCCGCGATAAGTGAACCGCGTTATAGCGAGGGAACACACATCATAACAAAGCATAGAGAAAAACAGAGGATAAACACAATAATAATAATAACTTGTCTTTTTTTAACAACTTTATTTATGCACCATACAATAACAAAAAATATTGTAGTTTGAAGGTTTTAGGACCTCGGGGGAGATCGCAGAAAAGGGATGGATGAATGGATGGAAAACAAAGTCCTCTGTATAAAATGGATGAAATTTCTCATGTGAAACCTCTTATTAAAGGTGAAATTGTAATCATTTTGGTGTGGTATGAAGGCAAAAATCCCCCTCAAAAACCTCTGCTGTCCAAATACTTCTAATACTTAAGGATTCTTTTGTTACTTTGAATACAGTTACATTTGTGGACAACAGAGCAATGAATAAATAGGCACTTAAAAGCACAATAGTGCTACTTCATACATTACATGAACATGCAGCATACATCGACCGAATTACCATCCAGGCAGAATATCTAAAATAGCAAACTATTCCGTAGTATCAGTAAAGTATTTTAAAACATGAGGGGTTGTGGCCTTTTTTGAAATATTGACTCATCAACCAAAATAGATTGCTTCTTGTAATTTGTCACATACTCATTTTAGTAATACGCAACTTTAAGTTGATGATGCACATTCGAACATTCACAAAAGTGGAAGACATTTCCTCTTTAGCTCAAGTCAGCAAAACATTCTGCAGATGGATTTTATGTTGATACATTTATAGCACTAATGCAATGTTGATCTAAATACAACAATTTTAACTGAGGGTTCAGTGTGACTTTTAATTCCAGTTGGCTACTAATAAACATTTATTTTAATCGCTCAGTTTTACTGTAGGTACATTTATGAAGAGGCTGAAGGCGTCCGAGTTGTGTCCCGAAATGACTGATTCCCAACATAATCCAATACAATAACAAACAAAAAAGATGATCTTACTCTTTATGTGGTTATGACTAAAACAACTTTACTGTAATGTTAGGTTTATGTAGAGAAAATAATTACAGTACTTGTTTCCAAGGAAGATGGGTCATAGTTATTTTTGATAGTTTGTCAACACATAATCTTCTGTTGCTCCTCTAATTACATATGAGGTGTTTGTTTTTGGAAGTAAACATTTCACTCATCATTTTCCAAGCAGCACTGAGAAAAGGGAGACATGGTCTGGCCATTATACAGAATAGACTGTTCTGTTTCAGGAAACCCAACACTCCACACCACTAAGACCAATTCAAAGAATGCTGAACTCTCTGCAAAACATACAATTTAATCAATTGTCAACATGGCAGAGTGATATACTGTACATACCCGTAACATGAGGTTACCAAACTTCCTCTGCACATCCTGCTTACTGTGTAGTTTATCATGAAAGACGTTATGCAGCATTTGCTTGAATTCCCTTCCGGTGACTATAAATCATCTTAATTGACACACTAAACATACTGATGGCCAACTTTCTGTCTGACTGAATAGATTTCAATTCATTCAAACTCAAAGGGTTCAGAACCCCTTTCAAAAAAATGCATGAAGGCAATATGGATTAATAACGCTGGAGAGGTTATGTGCTCTTGGCCAACTTATCCGCACCGATTGAACATGTTGAGCCTGAGCAAAATAAATCATAATCATCTAAATGGAAAATTGTGATTGAGCTTCTCTTGAGGAATTTACAAGAATTTGGTGTTAAAGTACTTTTTTTAAATTGAAAAGTAAATGTACAGAAATAGTATTACATAATCAAACATATTTTGAACAAACCAAAACTATGGCATCTGGATGAATTGCAGATTTGCACAGTACTGTAGACTTTTGAACTTACTATTTGTATTCAAGAAGAGTGCCACCTGCTGTCGTGAAAGTGGAGAGGAGGGACCAAACACTTAAGCAGAGGGATACTCACTCGAGCTCACTGCAATGCAGCATTAAAAAGCTGCATGCTGCTCATCTTTGCACCAGTACAAATGGTCTTTTGGGAATTTGAAGAGTTGGCATCTCGGCAGGAGACCTTCCCCCAGGATGTGAATGAACCAAACCATTGACACCATGATCTGATAAATCCAACTGGCAAGTGGTCATCAAACATTGAAACTTTAAAATTGATGATGCAGAAGGAGGTTACGGGTTTTCCTACAGTGAGTCTACTCACAGATACTAAATAACGATACTACTTGTACTAAATATTTATAATACCCCCCCCCCCCCAAAAAAAAAAAAACAATGACATATTCCCAACATCGCATTTTCCTTACAATTACATGAAATTAATGGCAATTTTCTATTCTTCGAACTTAAATTTTTTAGTTGCTGATTGTAAAACGGCCACAAGAGGGTGGCCGATACTGGACACCGTCGCGAATACGATACTTTGAAATAAGGCTTGATATCGACCTGATACGATACTTTGTTTCAGTATTCGAACATCCCTATTAAAAATACAAAAATTAGGGATGGGCCAGTACTGAAGGTATTGGTGTCGATACCACCCTTATATTAAGTTATTGGTACTCACGAAGTACAAATTAGGAGAAAAGTACCATTACTTGCATGCAATTTTTAAGGAAAAAAATCTGTATTGGAATATATTGGTCTTTGTTTAAAAAAAAAGGGGCGGGGGGGGATTTATGTATCAAAGGTACGAGTGGTATTATCAGTTTTGGTAACTAGTACTGAGTACTCGTGTTGGTATCGATCTGAAATAAAGTGGTGTCGAACATCCCTAATTAAAATCCTACTAAAACCTGAACATAGGGCTGCTCAATTATGAAGAAAATATTAATCACGATTATTTTGGTAATAATTGAAATCACGATTTGGATGATCATTTATTTTTTGGTACAAAACAAGAAAATGTTTAAACGTAAGAAATATGAAGACAAATACAATCCTTTGAAACACTATAATTATACAAGTTCCTTTTGAATGAAACAAATTTTATTTATTAGTCATTTAAAAAATGAAATAAAAAGGTAAAAATGTATACATTTAAACAACTCAAAATTATTATTAATAATATTTTTTTTACGATTATGCTGATTTTGTAATTGTGGAGTATAATAATTGAAATTGTAATTGAATTTCGATTAATTGCACAGTTAATATAGGTTTGACGACAGCCACAGTATAACAATGGAATTGATAATTGCAATTTACATTTTATGTTATCAAAACAAATACTGCATTTGGAATATTTTAAAAGCACCCGCACCCGGACTGTCTCCCTTGGATGTTCCATTGTATTTGCATTCAAGTCATTTTCCAAGGTGATGCTATTTATTTACACTGCCTACCAGTGAGATGAAACTAACACTTCACATGTCATTAGATGCCACATTCTACTGTGGCTCCAACAAACAGAGAGCAGCTCTGAGGAAATGACATGAGCTCCCAGTTTGTTACTGATGTCATAAAAGTCTGCAGTGGCCCTGCACCCTGGAGGTTTGAAATGATAATTGCAGCAGCTGCTTTGTGAGCTGCGGGACCCGCTCGTCTTTCGCTAAGATATGCAGCTTTAAAGAGAACACAAATAAACAGGCGTATTAATCTGCTTAAGGATTCTCACTTCCCTGTAAGCGCTTTAAGGTCGCCATGTAGAATGAATACCCACAAAATTTCAGAATCAAAACACAGCAGCAACTTCAAAAAGACGTAAAGAGATGATGACTGGTGCTGCATCTTGAGTGTCATCTGCACTTATCAGGGCTTTGACGTGAGCGTTAAGGTGGAGGAGACACGGAAGATCTGAGGCAGCATGTTGCTTAACTGGTAGAACATTTCCTCTGAAATACTCTGTCAACAAAAATACACACATACAACAGCCAGTTAGAAATGTGTGTTGGGTATTTATCTGCAGCAGTGGTAAAAAGCTGAAATATTAGTCATGACACAAAATTGCTTCATGTGTGGGGAGGTGATAACAAACTTGCATTAGATATCAAGGTATTTTCCTTGGAGGATGCTGAATGATCTCTGTCAGTTATGACTACAACAGAGGACATGCATAGTGACTGGAAGGTACCCGTCAAATGAGAATGTGAAGTATTGATCGGCACACACAACTCCACAGCATATATTTAGTCTCTTTGAAGGCACGATGTTGTTTCAGGGGAGCTATTTCCAATCCTGTCTGAGCATGGAGCTGACAGGAAGCTGATTCAGTCGGAGCTTTTGATGCCGCTGGTTTTATAGTCTTACGGTGTCAACACTGCTCCATGCTATAGGCTCAGCTGTCTCTCAAAGCACACAGCCCATAGGTATAAACATTCTGCAAAGCCGAAAATAAAATGTCATGTGTCACAAGGCGGGCAGGTCCAAATGAGTTTTTGAGAATGTGGAGCCAAATCGTGCAGAAGCATCTGAACCTCGTGGCGACATTTCTCAGTTGTTAAGATGTAACAATGGGACGTGGGTTTCAAGGTACATTTACATCAGTAATGACAGCTGCATGGAAATCCCGATGCTTATCACGCGTGTATGCGGATGAGTGTCTAGGCTTCCATTTATCACACAGTGTAAACACGGGCCAAGGCAAAGTAAGGCTCTCTAATCTATGATTCATGGCAAGCTTTTTAAACACATATGTGCTACAAAGCCAGTTGTGCCTGTTGTGAACTCCTCTACACCTTCAATATGCATTTTGGCTGAATTATCAGAGAGCTTTAGTGGCAGCCAATAATTAAAAGGGAGCTTCTACATTCAAGTGTGTCACTGTGACATTTAAAGTCATCCGATTATTGCTGTGATTCCGCCACTGACCACTGAGTCATTGTTTCACTTTCCGCATAGCATTAAGCAAGATAGTCTTAGAGGACTGAGGGAAAATGGACTGGGAGGTTGGCACATGTTTGCTGTGGAAGTTGACAAAATAAGAAATGGTGAAATAAAACAATGTACTCGCATCTCACCCTTGGCACGAGAAACTGCACCGTGCGTGATATGCCTCCATCCCATGAGGCCATCTCCATCATAAAACCTGCCAATAAAATGATAAAGAGAAGCAGCACCCTTAACAAATAAATAAAAACACTAAAATGCTGCACTATTATGGGCTCTGCACACGGGAGGCGACGTCGCTCGCTCTCAATTCATTTCCTATGGAAGCAGGGCAACAAGGCGAAAATCGCCTTCCCCCCTCCTCCTCAGCGACACGCGACATTCGTGCGTGAAAAATCGCGCACGTAGACGAGGCCCGCGACGCGATACTAGAAAGTTGAAACATGCTCAACTTTTGTCGCTGTCGCCGGGGCTTCAACCCATCAGCGAAGGTTTCATTGATGAGCCAATAGACATGCATGCTACACAGTGGTCTATCCAGCAAAATGGATGAGATAATTTTATCAGCGTTTATCATTTTGTAAAAAACTAAACAAAAACAAAACTATCGTTTTGTACCATACTTCACACAATCATTTCCGTGACATCAACAAAAAGGCCGGTGCATGAGAGCTTGTTAGTACAGGGTTAATTTGTCCGGTAAGTTTTCTTTAGATAATAATAATAATAATAATAATAATAGGAAATGGATGGATCTTCATACTGGAATTACATACTGTAATGAAACTTCTGTGTTTACATTACAATGAAAACGTTTAGATTCCCTCCAATTTTAATAGGCAATCAAATCTGTTGTAACACGAGAGTGACGTATGTTGCTGCCGCCGTCGCGGCTGCTTATCGCGTCCCGTGTGTTGAGACCTGCGAGGCGACGAGGTATGTATTTTGCTGTCGCTTGTCGCTTCCTGTGTGTCGAGCCCATTACAGTGAGGATCGAAAGTTTGGGCAGCCCAGGTAAAAAGTGGTATTATTGTGAGTAAACAAGCCAAGGAAAAAAGTTGTATTTTAACCTCATCGGTCGACAGAACTTGTTCCCAAATTGCATCAGACTTGTCTGTGTGTTCATTTTGTGAATTCACAGATTTTTGTGGCGAGGACGTAGATGAGGTTTTCGTCTGATGACTCTTGCATGAAGACTATATGTGTTCAAGTATCTCTTTATAGTGGAATAGTGTAGCAGTGTCTGCCAAATCTTTCTAAAAATCAAAACATGGGTTTTGACTTGCTTTTATCACAATCCTGCAAGTCTGATATTTTTCTTGGTCTTGCAGTTTTTGCTTTAACTTCCACTGTTCCTGACGACTGTCATTTCTTAATTATATTCCGAACAGATGATGTTGGCATCTCAACGCTTTGCTATCTTCATATAGCCTTCTCCTGCTTTATGAGGGTCAATTATTTTTAGTTTTATTGCTCAGTTGTTCATAGAGGCTTTTCCTGACATTTTTTCTCTAGTCTTGCCTTTTTGTTGGGATAAGGTCAGATGAGTCTGAACATTAAAAACTTTTGAGATTGACATCAACTGATCTTTCCAGACGATTGCGAACAATCCTTGACATTATCAGGTCTCAGCTTTCCAAAAGGGGCAGTGCATGCTAAAAACTCTGCAGGGTGGCCAAACCTTTGCAGACACCATTATTTAGTTTTCTGCATTTTGAAAATGTAAATGATGGAAATAAAATCTAATTTTTTTTTTTTTTACATGTTATAAGGATTCTCACTTTAAAGTCAGAATTGTTACTTTATTAGTGCTACTATTATTATAAAGTCAGCATTCTAGTGAGAATCCTGACAACCTTTTTATTCTCTTCACTGGCCCTAATCCTCTTCCATACTCATCTGTACTTTGATGCCTTTTGGAAAATGCTCCATCTTTCCTTGGCTTGTTTATGCACAAGAACACAAATTCTTATCTGCAGTGCCCACACTTTCGATTCCCAATGTATCTGTGACGCTGGCGTGTACAGCCACGAAATAGTAACACATTAAGAGATCGGGTTTCATATGTAAGATATGTAAGGGCTGTACTGTATTAAGACCTGTACAAGTTTATGTATCAAACATTATGAATTGGCTCAGAAGAGACAGTTTGCAATCTCTAAGAAATGAGTTGTTTTTTTAAGCACACACAATAGCATAATTGGCCCACTGCAAACATGTAAATATTAGTTTTGTCACTACTGTGACTTCCATTGCTTGCACCTCTGCTTGGCTTCTCCACTGACAAAACCAGGTAAAATGTGAGCTACTATTCTCTTGTACCTTGTAATCATGCTCAGTCGACATAATCTGGGTGGCGTAAACCAGTGCAGCTCACTCACTGGTCTATTCCATCACCTGTCATTCTGTGTCAACAACATACATTGAGGTAATTTTTGAGAATACACTGCTAGAAATGCCAGCAATGACCACACATGGCAACACCCTGTCGCTGTAGTGACATACTCTACTCTATATTTAATGCAAGGCCCCATTTTCTTGCTAACCACGGTCTCCTCTTGAATAAAAAGTGTCTCTGAGTCCTAACCGAGTCCTAACCATGGCCAAGAACCACAAAGCAAGAAGTTAATTATTTATTATTACAATAATTAATTGTCATAGTTGTTACATTATTCTGTCTGGTTCTCAGTGATGCGTTCAATGGAGCATGGTTTTCACACTACCAAAGATGTGCTATTTGGAAGTGGAAAAGCAATCACAAACATATTGCAGCAAATAGAGCCAAGCAGAACAGTACCCATATTGTACAGTGGAACGGGGCATTATACTTTAATGCAACACGAAGGAACTTTCAGCTTACGTTGATTATGGCGCCACCATATGGACAAAGTCGGTAACGTTATACCTGAAGGAAGACCATGTTTCTCATGAGGACAAGCGCATTGCGTAATTTTTTAGCTCACGACATTCAAATTGACTTCTGTCTTTGTAACGAATGGGTAAAGGGGGAAGTGACGTATGCCATAAACCAGTCAGCACATTTGTAGTTTTTTTGTGTGACAGTGTTCCTACCATCCTCCTAAAAGTTGTTTAGTGTCAGTAAAAATTATACAGACCCCCTCAGGCCATGGCAAAGGTACCATACAACTAGTTTTAAGTCGATGTTTCAGCAGAAGAGTTATGAAAATATTTGATTACGGTTGAAAAGTTACTTAGTGCTACTTTAAAGACACACCTCAACAAAATGATTATTACTAACCCCAAAAAAATAATAAAATAATAAATATATATAACGACTCATCCATTTTGATATTACATATGATATCACATTTTTAACAATTGTACCTTTCACACACTTGAAGACCAGCTCAGCTCTCTTCAAACACCATGGTATGGTCATTTCCTGCAGGGAGAGAGCAAGAGAATCAATTGCTGTAACAAAATGAAAAAAGTACGAGTGAAACATAACAAAAGTTGTGTGTCTGTGTGTGGCACTTCCCCAACTGAATATGTGATTACAGGCAGAAAAGTGTGTTTGCAGCATAATTTAAGCCATAACAAATAAAAACACTCAGTATAGCTAAGTTATCAATTGGCGTAAATTAAAACATTATTATTATTATTATTATTATTATTATTATTATTATTATTAACATCATTAGAGCCTTCCATTCATTCTCTATAGCACTTGTCTTCAGGATAACAGGTGAGCAAAGCTGGCAGCTATTGCAGCTGACTTTGGTAAAGAGATAGGGTACAACCTGTATTGGTCGCCGGCCAATTGCAGGGCCCAATTAGACAAAAAAAACAAAAACATTCACGCTAACATATAGACATTATAGTGTCTTCGTTGAACCTAACCCACATGATTTTGGAATGTGGGAGGAAGCCAAAGTACCTGTGTAAAACCCACACAAGCATGAGAACATGCAAACTCCACACAGGAAAGGGTGGAACCCAGAGCCTCATTAGACAATTAGACCAAAAACATATTAATGAAAACATTTGTTATAATTGAAGAAAGACACTCATGTTGAAATATCAAGCATTGGAAAACACACAAAAAAGTCCAACTGTTCTGTATCCAAAACAAAAGCAGCAGCTGATGGGTGGAATGTATTCAGGTTGGATGTATTAATAATTCACCTTTGTTGAAGCAGATTTTTGGGAGGAGGGAGGAAGCCGAATACAAACACTGCAGCACACATTGATCTTGTTTTGTTTCCAAAAGTAGCTCACTAAACTTGTTTTGAAAACACTCTCCAAAGTGTAGTGTAGTTTACCATTCTTCTACATTCCTCTCTGTTATTTGTTTCAGTTATAAAGATTAAAAAAAGGGTGAGGCGAGTTAAAATAAAATAAAAAAGTGATGCACCTTCCTGTTGAAAACTTGTTGCAGTCTGTAATTCAGATACACACCACTTAAATCAAAGTCAACAAACAAGGACAAGCCGGAATCCAGCAATCTTTGCTAAACTGCATTGATTTGATGTGAAACCAGAAGCCATCAATTATAACTCAACTGGTTTGTGGGACTTGAAGTTGCTACAAGGAATCAGCTACCACAACCGAACAAATTGCAACAAAAGCAAGTAGAAAAGTAAACAACGCATGTTGAGGCATGACATCACATCAGCCATAGGCTAGTAAAAACTTTGCTTTTAATCTGATTAAATAGTTGCCTAATTATATTTATTTTGTGCAGTATTGGTAGGCAAGACCTATTAATCAACTCCATTTACCTCTGACATGTCATGCACCAGCAGTAGCGGGACGGTGATGGTGGTTACGTCATGTGTGCAGCAGACCTTCAGAATGTTCCTCAGGCCCATGATGGCCGGGTCCCTGGCCGTGATGTTCCCTGAACGCACGTTGTCGTCCACGCACAGGTGGAAGACGACATGGACCTCAGACAAGTTGGAGTGCCGCGAGACGTAGAACTCACCTAGCAAAGAAAAGCAGAGTGCGAGATATATGAAATCATAACGTTTGGTCATAAATTTACACTGGCTGAGTAGTATCAATAACCTTTACCTGGTAAAATATTTGAAGGATTTCTTTCAACATTTTTACATTTATCATCACTTCCATTCCTGGGGATCTCTGTGAGGACATAGATTTGAAAAGTCAGGAGGATATTGAAAAGACGGATTGTTATAAATCAAAAAATGGTCTCTGATGAGTATAACACAGTTTGAAAGTGTTGGCAATGTATCGCTGATGTCAAAAATAAGCTTGTAAAGTAGCTTCTATTCTATATATCAACAAGATCGTTATCAGTCTTATGCAGAGCTTTCTGATGAGCTGATCATATATCAGCTGTGTTGGAGACGGGAAACATCCAAAACCTGCAGGATTCCGGCCCTCGAGGACCGAGTTTGCTCGCCCCTGTTATATTGGCTAAATGAAACCATCCATGTAACTTTAATAGGAAGTAATGTAGCATTGGATGTTAACTAATTTGCTCCAAAAAACGTATAAATAATTTTTTTGTTTTTTTTGCTAGAGCATACAGAAGGCTTTGATGCAGCCTCTGAACTGAAGAGAACAGTTGAAGTAATGGTAGTTATTACAAAAACGGCCAGCAGGTGGCAGCAGAGTATAAGAGATCAACCAAGGCCATGTTGCAAAAAGCTGTTTTCCCCACAGTTTTAAACAGATTTGTGAAAAATGATGAAACTTAGCTATATTCTAATGCTGATTGCTGAAAAACGGAAACAGATCCAAATGTACTTTTTTTTCCTGATGAAAGAAGAGACTCTGATCTTTCTTTTGGTAGGTTCCATTTTTTATAGCAATAGAACACAATATTCTGTGGGCCTTGTAAAATCAGTAAAAATCCAGTAAAACAGCCGGGAGTGAAGGGGGTTGCTTCAGTGAAAATGGCTGGGAGTGAATAAGTTAAAGTGCCACCATATTGAAGATGAAGACAAAGTTCTTAAGGACCCCTTTAGTGGTCTCCAAATTTGTAGATGGCCCAAATATACTGCTGGAGAGAGTGTGGAATGGTTAGTTATCATTCACACATATTCTGGGACTGCCCAAAATTACTCTCTTATTGGAAAGGGGTTAAGAGCGAGATAGATTTGTTATTTACGCCTCAACAGTTCCTTTTTGACCTTTCACCTGAGGATATGTACACTAGAGATCAAGAATACCTGTTACACATCCTCTTAATGACTGCTAGAAAAATGGTGACAATTAAATTTGAGGACACCACAACCACCTACAGTGGCCCAGTGGAAGCAGAAACTTAAGGAGGTGTATGTAATGGAAGCCTTAACGGCACAATTACAATTGAAATCTGAGGTGTTTAAAAAAAGATGGTTGCCTATAGAGAGATACCTCTCTCACTGACTGGACCCCTTTATTGTTTCTGTTAGCTGGAAGCTCAAAATGATTTTTTTTATTTATTCTGAATTATTTCCCCCTTTGGAGTAAATCTACTTGAGTCTACGTTTTTTTAAATCTGACTACTAAATTAAGTTTTCCTCGCAATTCTCACTTATTGGGCTGCACCTGTATTTGCTTAAGTAAGCATTATTTTAAAAGGCCGCATTAAGTTATTATCAGTTAATTAAATATAGCTGGGTATATCCATTTATCAATTTTCACAAGCAAATTCTATGCACAAATCACGAGCCAAGCATACTAATTATTCGGAAGGAATACGCGTGTGTGCTGGCGCCACAAAAAGAGCAATCAAAGGTCTCACCAGGCTGCTCTTTTTGTTTGCTACTCCGCTGGGCTCTGGCATAGAGCACCACCTGCTGCACCTCCTCCAGTTGCTCCTCCAGCCAGGGAAAGTGGAAGTCTGTGCACTCCTTGGACACCGTTGCAAAATCTAGGTCAACACATTGATAAATAGTCATTATATGATGCCTAAAGGATACTATCCTCGCTATAAAAAACTTAACCAGGATTACCTCTAAAATGGTTTCTATAAACACATCCCAAAAAGGCTCAAGAGTCTTAAATTTAAAGAGGAGCTTTGTAATGTGACAGTGAAGGGCATATGAATAGGATGGCTAAATATAGCACAGCAGTTCAAGAGTATTGAGTTGGAAGATTACTTAAAGCTGCTCTTTGTAACACCCCCCCCCCCCTGCCCCCAACAAAAAATTATTACAATAGCCTTTTTATTTTATTTTCTAACTAGTAGATTAACACCATAGCTGTTCACAAAGGGTACTCCTGCAAATCTCTGGCCAATAGTTTTGAGAATGGATTCGGGTTAGAATTTCCTGTCCTCTGTCAGCGGATGTGACGTTATGTGTGGATTGTGTACGTGAAGAAGGGCGTGTGCAGTTTCTTTTTTCGGTCACAGGTGGCAGTAGCGATTCAAATTTTTATTTTCTGCGTTCAACAGCTTTAACTGGAGAGGGTCGATTAAATAATGCACCAACATTAACAAAAGTTAAAATATACAACATATTGTATATATGATTGGAACTATTATCTATAAAGGTACCTCTCTTGATGCCACTGTAGGAGTTGACCCTGTTGTCAACCAATAGTACCAGACCACACAGTGATGATGAATAAAGCGAAAGGGCCGTTTGGAGGCGCCTCAGCTTTGCTCCACTGCTGCCATGACGACGGTGCTCACAAAAGCCCAACACATCTGCCCGAACTAGCCGCAGGTTATGCATTGTCTTCAGTTGTGCTCCTAATGAAAATAAGAACTCAACTCAATTCAAATCAACTTTATTTATAAAGCACTTCAAAACAACCATTGCTGTACAAGCAATACAAATCAGTCATGACAGGAAAAACAAAATAACCCAAAATATATTAATTAATAAATATCATGAGTAGGTAGGTAAATAAGTAAATACAAATTATGAAAAATTTATAACACACAAAGTAGGTACCGTAAGTGCATAAGTAAATAAAATAAAGAATCAATAAATTAAAAACACAAAATACAGCAGATACCATAAAACACTGTAACAATGCTGAGTCAAAAAGCCAAAACATAGAGTTTGTTTTAAGACGGTTTTATAAGTGGACAAAGAGGGAGATTGCCTATTATTCAGCGGATGGTGGTTCCAGAGAAGAGGGACTGGCAACTGAAAAGGCTCGATCCCCTTTGAGCCTACGCTTAGCCCTCGGTACCTCCAGTCGTGTCTGGTCCACTGAGCTGAGGCACCGGGCAGGTGCGTAGGGGTGGCGAAATTCAGGAAAATAAGGTGGTGCAAGACCATTTAGAGATTTGAAGGCAAATAGAAGAATCATAAAATGAACTCTACATTTCATGGACAGCCAGTGAAAATAGGCCAGAGTTTGGGTTATGTGCTCCCTCCTACAAGCACCAGTTAAGAGGCAAGCTGCAACATTTTGGACCAACTGAAGACACTTCAGGGAGCCGGCTGGACTGGCTGACTACAACATAAAGTGCATTACAGTAATCCAGCCGATATGTAACAAAGGTATCATTACCATTTCTAAGTGCTGCTGAGAAAGGAGAGTCTTAACCTTAGCCAGCTGCCTAAAATGAAAAAAGCCGGATTTGACAAGAGCACCAATTTGTCGGTCCAATTTAAAATCACTGTCAATCTTAACACCCAATTTCGAGACTGCTGGCTGTAGAACAAGGTGCAAAGGGGCCCAAGTCAGCAGAATAAGATGGGCCACTGGGACCCAAAGACCATAACATCTGTCTCCTTTTCATTGAGTTCAAGGAATTGAGTGCCATCCAGGCTTTGAATTCCTTTCCTTTGCTATGAAGCAAAAAGCCATTGTTCAACATTGCTCAGAACAACATGTGAAAAGGCAACTTCTTTAAGAGATACTAGTCGGCTTTGTGACAACTGTTCAGGTAAAGAGGTGCAGCACTACTTGTGTGCCCCTTTTACACGTGTGTAATCTGGTTCTCAGTATGTGCAACACAAAAATATACAGCAGAGTGTGAGTTAAATTAATCGTGGGGAGATTCTAAAGAGTATGATACACTAAAATGTAAATGTAATTCAACAAATCACAATTAAAATACTGTTTTGTCAAAGTCAAGCACTTACCTAGATGAATAGTGAAGCTTTCTTCCATTTGAGGCTGCTCCTCAAACATCCTGCCTCCAGAATCTGAAGGTTCTGACAGCTGGCTAGACTGCACCTTAATCTCCTCACTGGACAGGAACCATGCAAATTAACAATAATAGTTATACAAATTGAGAAGTTAGATTATAGACATATATGCAGTATATATATATTAAATAATAGCTAATTGCATCTGGAAGTTTCAATAAGGTGTGGAATTGTGTCAACACAATTTAGAAAAATGGATGAAGAAATTTTGTACAAGTGCAAATAAATGCAGGGTATTATTATGCCTTTGAAATTCTTCCTATTGTACACAAATACATACAAACATACTTAATTTGGCTGCTATTGTTCGATTTCTGTAGGTCCTGGTGTAGTTTAATGACCCACTCTTGATATTCTTGCTTTTGAATACAAGTCACTTGCTTCAATTCAGTGACCCACTTGTTCTCCAGCACCTGATCAAAAACAACAACTGAGGAGCTAAAAAGGCTAGGGCCCATATTATATGATTACATAATTTATTAGTACTATAAGAACTCTCCTGTTTAGTTTTTTTTTTACCTGCTGTGCATCAAAGTGCTGGGAAGCTACTGCATTCACATCATGATCACTCAGCGTATTCCCAAACTCATGCATCACTTTATCCATTTCTGCAGCTTGCCTAACACACAGGGGGAACATGAAGGCATTTAAATCATTGATGAGTGTACATGCACAATGCTACCTGGCTGCTTTCTCATTTTAGAGATGGCAACCACGTATAATTAATTGTGTATTCCTTAAACCTGAAGGTCCTGGAACTTGACTTTAATTGCATGCAGATGTAAGGACTATCCGTCTGGCCCAAGAGCATAAATATCAATCAACTAAAACACCAAAATGATTCCTTTGCGCATCACCCCATCCAGAAAAACTTTGCATTTCAATAGGAAGAACTGTGGTGCCCTGTGTTAGCATGATTGCCTCCCAGTTCTGAGGGTCTGGGCTGAAAATTTGGGGTCCGGCCTTCCTGTCTGTTTGGAGTTTCCATATCCCACCATGCTTGCTTATTTCACTTTGTTCGAGTGATTTGGACGGTGGTCTATTTGTAAATAATGTTCAGACCATCAGGGTAAAGAGCAGAAAATGTTGAATCTACAAATGTTAATTATAAATATCAACTTGGACATTTTGTGTTTACTGACAACATACTTTTGAGTAGAGGCAGTTGATGAGACAATAAGTCAACTTTTTAATTTTATTAAGTCAAAAAAATATTTTGTGTTTAATAAAAGTGTTTAAAGATCTTAAGAAGTTTGTGTAATATTTTTAGCTTTTCAAACATTTGGAACTAAATGAAGAGAGAATCTAGCAAGTAATGTTTTGAAATAAACTGCTGGAAACTGCGGGATTCCATCCTCTGCAACACTAACCTTTCTTGTATCTTCTTGAGCTCCATGTCTCTTTCGCTGATGAGCTCGGACATACGAACAAAGTAATTGTGCTCCAGGTTGAGAAGCGTATCCGAGGCAGGAGAATGGATCAACTCGTGGTAAACATCTCCAAAGTCCTCATCCCAGCTGGGCTCCTCAGGGCGAGCATGCTCAAGCGTGGTCTAAAATGGTTACAAACAAATGAAATAAACGGTTTGCTATGCAGGTTTAATGCTCTTCTTTGAAATAAAAATTTAATTGAACTTGATGAGTCGCCAGTGAGCTGCATCTCGTGAAACGTGAGCTGTTTCTACAGTGCCAACTTTGAAATGTCTGACAAAAATGTAAAGCATGTAATGTTTTACATAATGAACTACTAAAAAAAAACAAGCAACGGATGTATCACATCCATGAATAGAAAATAATCAGAACTCCTCTATTTATACTTGCTCGGGAATCACGATGGACACTGGAAGGCCTCCATGGTTATTTTTGAATGACTGCAATAAAAGCTAGGCTAGTCTTAAATGTTTAAGTGCAGGAGGCAAGAGAAGCCTGACAGTTCAAGTTGATGCAGGCCGAAAAGGTGACAAAAGTACTTATAAGCAATCAAGTGATTGCTTATAAGTAACTAAAGCACACCCTAGTGTTTTATCCATAATGCATACAGTGTCCTCACCTCTACATAGGCTCTTGTCCACGTATTGGTGAGCTGATTTACATCTACATGTCCCATTGTGAGTCTTTGCAGGGCCAGTTCTGCCTCTCTGTCGTAATCCAAAATGGTCTCTTTCTCAATGAAGTCGGACAGTGACACTTTCAGTTCTACAAAAAAAAGCATTTTGAGAAATTTGAGAAATATGAAACTGTATTTTGTACAAGCTTGTCAATGCTGTAGAGACATAAATCAATGCATTTTCTATGGCACTTGTTTTCATTGTATTCCTGGGTGTGCTGCAGCATATAGTTAGACACTGAGTACACACTTGACTGGTCATCAATCAATCGCAGGCACATATAACAGCCATTCACACCTATGGACAATTTAGAGTTAAAACTAACATGCATGTTTTCAGAATGTGGGAAAAAGCTACGATACCTGAAGAAACCCCATGCAAACTCAGAGAGAAAATGCTAAATTCATACAGGAGGGCCTGGTCTGTGAGGCAGGCTTACTAACCACAAGGGCTTTGTGCTGCCCTCCACAAAGGTAAGTCAAGATTTTTTTTTTCCTAAATCCCATTCATTTTGGCAGGATAGAAATAGATTTAAATCCACTACCTAAAGATTAAAAGTAAATATTTCAATATATTGTGCAACAAATATATGTATATGACTGACATATCAAAAAGTAGATACTTTATGTATTGTCAGTGACCACTTTATGATAACTAGGATATTAAGTTATAGACACTGAAGACATAAATGTTGCCTGTTCAGTTGCTTTCTGCCTGGAACCCAGCAAAACATTGAGGTGTCCTTGCTATAAGGGTAATAACAACGGTACCACTACAACATTGGTGACTTGAAATGTGGTTATAAAAACAAAATTTGACTTATATTACCATGGGATACAACTGGTTTCTACATTGCAAAGCCATCTCACCGTTTTCTACGTAGCAGGGTATTTTATGTAGCAGCATCAGACGTCCATGAAGGTCGCTGACGTTTTCTTGAACAGGGAAGTGCAACGGCACTTTGAGAACACAGTTGTGTTTCCCTGCCTTGAACTCAAACACAAACTCCTTCTCGGTTGTGTTACTTGCTTTGCCTTTGATTTTCTTCATGGTCTGGGGGAAAAGGACAGCAGCATTAGAATGGAATTTAAGTGGCGTCAATACAAAGTGAATTTGAATATGGAATATTAGCATTCATTTCACACACAATACACAGTATTAGCCTGATGAAAGAAAAGAAAATCGTTATAGACAAGGCATGCTAAATGACACCATAGACAACAGCATCCTCTTTATCCTAAATGTTCAACGACCATCAACCCATCAAGCCTGAGCATTGCAACAATTACCAGATTTTATTATTGTTATTAATAATAATAATACAGCTAAGCCTAAAATTACCAGTTTTAATCAAATTAATATAGTGCGTTTGTTCTGCATGGAGTTATATTTCATATAAGGATGCTGTCTTGTCCATACGAGAAGCTCTATGTTAGCTAGTAATTTAGCTTTTTTTTTTTAACACGGTAAAACGAAAGACGAAAGAAAATGTCCCCGAGTTTACATTGACAGCTCGCATCCGCTTCGCTGTGTATTTTTGGAAACATATAAAAACAATAAGACTGTGATGGATATATTTACCCGTGTGTGTTTTGCTTCCTGGTGAGTCAGTCAGCTGACACCTACAAGCAGAGCGTGTGACAGGAGACGCACTTTCGTTATTTTGTGAAGCTTGTGTTTTATATTTCTACTGCATATTTGGCACATTTAATAGGTGATGTATGTTTAATTTATTATTTGCATTTATTTTTGGTATATTATATCCTCGAACATGGTTTAATCAAAGCACATTATTTATATACAGTATATGGATCACTGAATATGGATTGACCCAGGAGGTAATTTCTGCGGGCACTGTTGACCCCTGGTGGCCATAATTTTTAAGCGTCAAATGCAAAATAGCATATATCATTTTATTACAATCATTTACATACATTTATACTCAGTTTATTTTTTAAACAGCCACGGTGCCGTGACACACTGAGGTGCCGTAAAGTCTCATATACAACTTCACTTAAATGTGGCCTAAATTTGTGATTTATTGATCGATCAATGCCAGCGACGTAATGTGAAATGCAGATTAAATGCCATTCAAGATAGACGTGACAATAAACCTGTGTATCCACCTGTTGCCAGTCATACAAAATAACAATTCATTGCTCTGCAAGAACATCAGCATTGAAATTGTGTTCAACCCTGCACCCCACCCCTGTTCACATTTCTTGTGACATTTTGGTTGGTGACGCGTAGTGAGAAATAGTTCTAATGTAAAATGTGTACCTTGGCTCAATAAAGTTTAGGAAACACTAGGGGAGAACAGTAAAATATTGATATTTTTTTGTCTTACACTTGAAATAAATATAATGTAATATTATTTTATAATTTGATATGTTTTAAAATATCTCTTAAGGAGATCACAGTATATTTTTTATTTACATTATATCAATGATTATAACATATTATCATAAATATATTTTATTAATCGTTTTTTTCTTAAAAATTTAAAGAAGAAAAACAAATAATTTAAAAAGACCAGATTTTTTAAAATTGAATGACTGCGCCTGCGCAGAAGTGTTTTCTTCAAGTTTGGACCAATAAGGGTCTATCTACAAATAGTAATATATAGGTCCCTGTTAAATTGATCTTTCACCTCACAATTGAATCACCAAACAACGGTAGATTATTTTTTGTTGTGTTTTCGAATATATTGTCATTTTAAATTTGTATATTTTACCACTATTACGCTGTTGTACGCGTTTGACATAGCTACACATTGATTAACGGTCTCTCCACTGGTTGAACAGTCCCGTCATACCTCGCGTGGCCAACGGCTCTCCCAACCGAAAGCTCGTTCAATTAATCGTCGTCCTCGTACACCGCTGGATTTCGTGCAATCGTTTGAAGAACGGTGAAACGCTCTTATGCCACGGACACCAGTGTCCTTCAGTTTGGTTGACTAAGGCTGCGCAGCGTGCGTTCCTGGGCTCGCTTCCGAGGTTTTGGTCGGGGAGGCAGGGGGACTTCGGCGCTGGTCCCGAGAGATGATGGAGCTAGAGTCGGCCAGTAACCGGGGCGAACTTGGCGCTGTGGGGGACCCGCTGCAGCCGCAGACACCAAGCAGACATGAAAAGAGTCTGGGACTCCTCACCGCTAAGTTTGTAACTTTGCTGCAGGAGGCCAAGGACGGAGTACTGGATCTGAAAGCTGTGAGCATGCCAACTAGTCTTTGTTGTTAGCTAGCACATGTCATCTGGAGCTGCCTGCTGTCGTTAGGTTTCATGCACTTTTTGCTAGCCTGCCTGTTAGCATAGCCTAGCTTTCTGACAGTCTAGATTTGAATGAGCGATAGCTGCATCGGAGTGTAAACATCCGGGTTACTTTTCAACGCAAACACCAAAAAGCGGTCCAATTCACAAAGTTTTTGAGCCCTACCTGCTCAACTTTTCCAGGCTGCCCCCTGGAGATTTCCAAGTGGGTCAGCTTTTGTCGCTTTTTTTCTGAGCTAGTGCATCTTTACACATAGACAATGTAGCATGATTGATTCATAGCGACATTCATATTCAATTCAAGTGTTTTCCCGCTCTAAAACGTATTGACTCTGGCTGTAACTTTCTACCTGTAACTTAGCAAAAGTAATATTACTCTCATTGCTCTTGGAAAATGTTAAACTGTTCACCTGCTCTATGCTTGTTTTTAAAATATTGTCTCGGTTTGGTTACTTCTCTGCTTAATCAGTTAGAACAAGATATTATCCATTTAGTTCCCATAGTTCTTTAGTCAAACCACACAGGGGATGTTATCCTGCAAGTGCTCGTAGAGCAGTATGAGGATGCACCTGCAGGCACCAGGCCAAGCACAGACTTATCAGCACCCAGATGTATACACACTGTCGTTGTGGCTCTATTATGCACTAAACTAGGCACAACACTTCGGCTAAGGAAGTTGAACTACACTATTTTTTTTGTCTTAGTTTGAACAGTAGTCTCTTGGGTATGAATTACTTAAATGTCACACCAGTTTTAATGCATTTTCCCTTTGTTATTCTGTGAGTCAGGCAGCCGACACATTGGCAGTACGGCAGAAGCGGCGCATCTACGACATCACTAATGTGTTGGAGGGAATTGGACTGATCGAGAAAAAGTCCAAGAACAGTATCCAGTGGAAGTAAGTGCACTCACTCTTTAGTTGCACCCTCTAAGGTTTGCTGTTTTAAATAATTGATGCCCGCAGTCTCGAAAGATGAAGAATTACAGTAAATGACAACTTGTCCCACTTTGTTTCAAATCACACGGTTTTGGCGAGATGTTGTCTGTATTGTCTCATGTAATGACACTGAATATTGCATTTGTTACCATGATGACCTAAGCAACTATTTAGTGCTGCCAAATTGGAGACTATGTAGCTATATTTATTAGACACTTTCTATGGTGATGAGAGTGATTCCTTTCTTTCTTCCCTCCATCCCTCCCTACCCTCGTATTATTGGAGACTCCGAGACTACTTCCGGAGTAAGAAATGTTCACCCTTCTGCGTCCAGAGTGTAAATGAGTGGTACTTGGGTGACGCCGCCAATGGCTAATTTAACCATATTCGGCCCATACAGATTTAATTACTTTTTAGCATGTGGGGGCAACAGTTCATTAGCAACCCGATGATCACATCGTCCAACCATAATTAATGGAACCCCATATTTCAGCGCTGCTCAGTTAAAAGACAACCGACACGGTCATTTTTGGCAAGTCCTGTAGCAATCTTTTTTTTTTTTTTTTTTTCGTTTTTAAATATCTGTTTCTGTTTGTGTTTCAGGGGTGTAGGTCCAGGTTGCAATACGAGGGAGATAGCGGACAAGCTGATTGACCTGAAGGCAGAACTTGATGATCTGGCCATCAGGGAACGTGAGCTGGACCAGCAGAGAGTCTGGGTGCAGCAGAGCATCAAGAATGTCACAGACGACTCTAACAACAGTCCATATCCTTTTTAGTAGGGATGTTCGATACCACTTATTTTTAGACCGATACTCAAATCTTCAGTACTCACCGGTGCCGATACCATTAGTACTTATGATACATGTTTTGAAGCAGTAAACACAGATCTGACTTATGTTTGCAATAAGTAAGTGGGGTGGCGAAAGCAGTGTCATTCATGTAAATAGTGTGACATTATCTTCCTGTGGTGGAAACATGTCTTTCTTAATAATTTTGGACTAGGAAAATGTTTGCTTCTGACCAGTTGACCCTTAATACGTTTATACAATGGCATATGTAAAACATGAGGACATATGTGGAGCTTTCAAAGGTAATCTTTTGTTGAAGTCAGTCTCATTTGTCCTGTTCTGTCACCCAGCCTTATGATGTCAAATATTCCATCGCTTATCAAGTGTCCTTCCACAGGTGACACCCTGCTAGCGATACGTGCCCCCAATGGCACTCAGCTCGAGGTGCCCAGACCAGAATCTGTAAGTACTGTGTATATTACATTTCACTACGTCCACCTTCTGCTCATCTATATTTTTTCTTCTAACTGTGTATGTGTAAATGCAGGTTATGAATGGACAAAAGAAATACCAGATCCGTTTGAAAAGTTCTTGTGGCCCCATTGAGGTTTTACTAGTCAATAAGGACCCGTCCAGTGCCTCTCCAGTTGTTCTGCCTGTCCCTCCTCCAGATGATGTACTTCAGAGCCTCCCAGCATCATTGCCCTCTTCCCAGGTCCATATGTCAGCTTCGCTTGCAGTCTCATTTGTTTTGGGCTTAACTGTGGACAAAAAGATACACACACAAAATGATCTTGTGTTTTTAATCCAATGCAGAGCATATGGCTTGACATTACTTACTTTTTTACATTTCTTAATTGCTCCCCCTAGGGTACAAAATCAGCTCCAGAGTGTGTGAAAAAAGGTTCTTCCACAACGTCAGCCATTAGCCAAACAACCTCAGTTACAGGTGGGCAAGAAGGTCTCCACTTTGTCGTCATATATATATATATATATATATATATATATATAATCGGTCACCAAGTCTGATACTTTTTCTTTTTTTTAATCATTTATTTATTTTTGCGGGGGTCACATTCATTCTTCATACTTTGTGTGAATAACTGTTCTTGTGAGGGAGGCCGAAAAGTGTATTTCTATTAAATGTTGATACGTTTATGACATTTTACTCATATATTCTATGTAATATTAATAACATTTTAGTTTAAGCTAACTTTTGGAACTTTTTTCAATACAGTAGCATAGCCAATTGAAGGATGCCCAAATGTATAGATGGATGCAAATATGTATAGTTTGCAAATTTGTGGTCATCTGCGGCTATGTATTAAGAGTGTTACACAGAGCCACTATTATTGGTTGTTTGCCACGTTACCTTACATTTCTCGCTCTGTTTCAGAAGTGACAAGCACCACGCCACTCACTCCAACCACAGATGCACCCGCTGCCATTACTCAGCAACTTCAGTCCTCCGCCTCCTTGGATGGATCGGTGTCGTCGTCTGCATCTGCTTCAGTGTTTGAACCAATGAAGTCAGACCCCTCTGAACGTGAGCATGCCTATCTGGTCATGTTTTTGTCAGTAGAGTAATGGTGCTTCGCTGCAACACAAATATATGTCAACTATACCCTGACAATTCAGTTTTAAAAATTTGCATTGGTGGATCCATAAAATACATGTTTAAACATGCGCAATAAGCACGTTACAGCATCTTGGGACTTGTTTTTCTTCAGCTGGACTGAGCTTTTTAGTCAAATTGCGGGGACTGATCATTTTTAGCTCGCACTCAATTTTGTTCCAAAACATTTACATGAAGCAAAAATTGAAAAGAAAATACAGTTTTCTGAATGACAATGACCCCAAGCTTTGCAAATGAGAATCTATTCTCAATTGCGTTAATTGAATAAATAAGAGTTAACAGATAAACAAAATAAATGTACGGTGGTGATTGACTGCTCCCCAAGAAGACTGAATGCTGTTAGGCCAAAGGTGCCATTTCAACCAGGCTATTATGTTTTCTTTCTGCGTTCTTCAATTGAATTATACAATTTATAAGCCACATTATCCTTTGAAAACAGTTGTGAAAATAGGCATCATGCTGTCATTTGTTTTTTTAAATATCAGGAACAACTTGCTATTTAAAAAATGTGGGTGTTTTTACCTTCGGTGTCAACTCTATTGGAGACTCCCAGGCATTCAGTGTTGCATTAAATTCCTTTGTGTTGTTTCAAAAATGAAGGATAACTGTCCTTCTATTTTGTACGCTCTAGTGACAAAATTGTTGCTCCATTTCTATTGATTTCTACAGTGTTGGACTTTCCCAAAGAGCTTTCGGACATGTTTGATCCGACAAAAGGTAAATTAAATGCTGCATTGTAAAAGGAACCTTTTAAAAATAAAGGAAAAAGAAGAAGTACTTACACACAGTATCCATTTGCAGAGATCATGAGTGGAGATTTGTTGGAGGACTTGATGTCATCTGAAGGTGAGACATAAATATTAAAAGAAAAACATGTCAACTGCCATGTAGGACACTGATCGCCTTCATATTTGTTTGATTTTTAAATATTTTTATTTCATAGGAAATAATGTACGTTTTCATCAGTTTATATATATCAATTATGAAACCTTTATTAACTGTTCAAGACATTTTTAAAGAAACATTTTAACATTCTGTGCTCTCATAAGAAGTGTAAAATAAGTAGACAGACTAATTACAAAAACTAAAATTGAGGATTGTTTAAGATGAGATAACTCCATGCAGCATTCTTCTTTTATTACTGATGAAATAAAGCGTATTTCTACTTTTGCCAGTACACAGTAGCCCAGACAGAGATGTTTAATTTCTATCTCACAAGATATGCTGAGGTCTCATGTAATGCATGGTGGCATCTCTGAAGTTTAGTGTAATTAAGAGGCTCATTGTTCCAGAAAATGTTGGTCAATCTACAATTGTTTAAAGTGGGACACACACACAGTTTGTTCCCTTTTTTTGTTTGTTTTGTTATATATGAGACACCACATATCATGAGGAAAAAAATGTCATGTGTTGTTAATGCTCTTACATTGTGTGGTGTACTTATTTACCAACGCAGCACACCACACATGATATTCTCCCGCTACGATTGTCCTTCTCCTCCGAAGCTAGATGCCTAACCTTAAAACTGGCATGTAGCATGAGAATGAGCAGGAGTAGCCGAAGTAGTCTATAAGAATAAAATATAGACTCACTGTTAGCTATTCTCTTCCTGTTCTGCCTTTTAGTGTTCTCGCCTCTCCTGCGTCTGTCGCCCCCACCTAGTGATCACGACTACATATACAACCTGGATGAGACAGAAGGCCTGTGTGATCTCTTTGATGTCCCCATTTTAAACCTCTGACCCAAAGACGGCCATCACAGTGAGGAACCCCTCTAAGTTTATGCCCCCCTAACTCACTTCACTGGCTGTGAAAGTGAGCATGAAACAATACGAACCGGATCAGTGTTGACATACTCCTGTGAACGGGGAGCTCAACCTGAACTCAGTAGCGTCACCTTCAGTCACGTGAGGAAAACGGCGGCAAGATCAAAATGTTTATTTTCAGCTTTTACAAGAATCAAAACATGAGCGAAAAAGTCTATTTTTGGATGATTGTTTATATGTATGTGCTAGCAAATGAATGTGTGTATGCTTTACGCCTGTGTGGATAATGCATATTACGTGAGAGTTGTATTAAGTCCAGTGTCTTCAGGAAAGGAATAAAACAACATTTTCCTATCAGGTCCAGAGTCATGAAAACCTAATGGAGCGCAGCCTTTATCACCCACCAGCTGCTCACACATGGCTTGAATCAGTCCAAGCGCAGCTGGTTATATATGCACTATCTTTGTGTACATAAATAATTTATATTTTGTCTTAGCATCACACCAGTTTGTTGTCTAATGATCTACATTTGTAGTACAGGCAGAGAAATTGTTGGCAAATATAGATATCACACTCAAAGTAAACATCTAAAGTGTTTTAATCATTTTTCAAATACGGTAAGTAAAAATCATGAGTTAGGATTGTCTGAATGAATCCTGTTATCATTTCCCCGATCTCTCTATAAAGGCAATGTGCAAAGGACCAAAAATAATACAGGGATTAGTGGAATGTTAACATTTACAAATTTTACTTTTTTACATTTGTTCTTCCCATTTTATATTTGAACATTGCAGTGCGTTTTTAGAGATTTGGGATGTTTTTTGTTTTGTTTTTCTTCTTAAACTATCTGGCTTGAGTTAACACACTTCCACTTGACATGCTTTATTTTGTTAATCCTTGCAATTTAAGGTTTATGTAACATAAGATATTTGGCAAATACCAACGTACTCCACTTTGCTAAACAAATTGTGATTTGCCTTACAGCTTTGTCTTGTAATTGCCATGTATTTTGTTCAGTTGGATGTAAAAAGCATGCTTTTTTAAGGCAGTGATATATTTTTTAGCTCATCATTTATGCCAAGCAAGTAGTAGATGCTTTTTTTTTAACTCTCTGAAATCAAATGTGTCCCTTGCCTTTTTTCACCTTTGAATATGTACATGAAATAAGTCTGTTTAACGCAAGTGTCATCATTCTAAATGTTTTCTGTAAAATTCACTGTGTTTGTATTTCCCCACTGTATATATGCTAAATAGAATAGCATCATTTTTTGTCTACTAGATATATTAAAGGATTGTTGTGGCTAATTTGGGGCTCTACAAATTAGAATATATGGTATTTATTGCCACTATGTGCTACGTCATCAAAGCATCTTTTCTCGATTTACTTTACATCACTGTGGCCAGATGGGCTGCTACTTACTCCGTGCTTGATCACCAGCCAGACATTGTTTTGTGAGTAATGCTTCAAATAGACCAGGAGCACTTTGAAGTTTTGAGGGGAGTACGCCTGGATGAGTAAAGTTTGTGTTTTGGAATCGAAATTGCAGGTTCCCACAGCTTTTTGTTTAGAAGAGATGGACAACTGGCAAACTGTATTGCAGAGGTGTCAAACTCATTTTTGACACTTACCAAAGTTGCCACATCCTAAATATGGTTTCCCTGAGAGGATTGTTATGTCATGTACACATGTGGACTAAATTTACCCCCTCTGTTAAAGAAAACCCCACAGTAGTCATTGAACAAACTTGAATCTGACAAAAGTAGTAATAAATGAAAATGTAATACATTTGGAAAATGGATTGATGGAAGTAATAATTGAAAATCAGACATTGCTTTTGCATTGTTCAACAGAATTAATTTAAAAAGCAAAACTCATGAAACAGAAATGATGGGACCCTTAATTTATTATTTTGTTACACAACCTTTTGAGGCAATCACTGATGTCAAAAGATTTGTGTGTGTGTAATGTATCGCCTTGTAATATTACATATACACAACAAATTGATGGATAACGGCTTTAAAAAAAATAATAATCAAAAGCAAGGAAAAAAATATTTGTTCAACTTCAATTTATTTTAGATGTATTATCTGTGACAAAAGAAGTCAATGCACATAATTTCGCAGGTCACATTTAAATGCTATGCCGGACCAGTTCTGGCCCAGAGTTTGGCACCGTGCACTTGTTTAGCATTGCTTCAGAGGCAACTAAATAAACACTGAAACGTTTTTGGGATGTTCTGGCATTTGCATGGTGTCCGACTCCTTGTTGCTGCTACACCTAATGTTCAGATCTGTTAATGTTAATTGATTGTCATGTACCTAAATTTTGATCTTTTTTAGTGTAGCTGTGCTACTCAATGTTAAATAAGTCAAAATTGGATATGTAAAATATAATACGCAATGACACTAGAATTGTGTAAATTAGATCGAGGTTTTGTATTACTTTTGATACGAACATGTCTAAATGTAACCGCCACCAGCAATGTATTGTATTTATTTCATACGAGAAAAGTAGTTAAAAGTTTATTTGTTAACTGTTTTTGGTCTGGCATGGATCTTGCTGACGTTCCCGGGAACACCTCATTGGGGCAGCTGGTTAACTTTCAGTGGACGTCGTCCACTCTTACACTTCATCATTTAGTAACATTACATGGAAACAACATTTATAAGGTAGCGGAATCGAAAACATTTCACTCGTTAAGTGTGACCAGAAACCCCCACTTCTTACATTATCCATTATCCGTCGGACTTGACTTGAGAGGAAAAACTGCCCCGCAAAATCTACTCAAGACTTTCATTTTTCATAGACGTTCCTGTCTGTCTTTTCAAAAATTAGTCAACATTTATTTACTATAATTCGCTATTTTAATCCCAATTATCTTTAACGGTACGAATCCTTGTATTTGTATCTTAAATAGTTTATGATATAAAGAATGGCTTTAAATGGGAATTTCATTCCTTTTAGTAAGAGTCCCAAACGGCTTGTGTTTTAGCTTTATTTCGAAATGTTCCAACCGGAATTAGTGTGTCTAAATTGGTTAACTTTTCTAAAGGAAAATCTTTGCCTAAGTACTTAACTAACCCGGAACTTTAAATTAAACCAAGTATTCAAGAAAGCACACCTCGCGGGTTTGGACCGGTATTTTACATATCTCAGGCATTTTCTTTGAGTAGTGACTTTTTCAAGCCTAACGTTGCTCCTTCTGCGTGGAGAACAGACCGCTGCAAATGTCCCTCGCTGCGAAGGCAACGGTTCCTACGGGAGAGAAACCCTCTGCTTACATTTTCTAATCAGGTAGGACGTATTATCCTCTTTTTCATATACTTCTACCAACAAAGCTGTGCTCGGAGTCCTTTTTTACGCACGCGTATGATTTACCGCGAGCGACCTCTTGACGTTTTTGTTTTCACTCTTTAAAAAAAAAAAGTAAACGACAGACGTAAAGATACAGCACACTTTTGACTTGACTAAGGTGGGCGGGGGAAATAAATGGCAAAAATCATAACACATATTCGATATAAACCCAACAGCCGTTTTTGAATAACTAATAAAATCACAGTCCGTGTAATTGTATTATTAGCAGTTCACTCAATAGGACATCATTTTGTGTGTGTGTGTAAAGGGGGGGCTGTCAGATTAATGTTGGGCAGCTGACAGCCCCCCCCCCCCCTCTCTCTCTCTCTCTCTCTCTCTCTCTCTCTCTCTCTCTCTCTCTCTCTCTCTCTCTCTCTCTCTCTCTCTCTCTCTCTCTCTCTCTCTCTCTCTCTCTCTCTCTCTCTCTCTCTAGTCTACACAGGCACACAGTGTAGGTATGGGTTTGGGGGGCGTTGAGACACACTTGTCCACGAGCACACAAAAGGTCTAGAAATAATTACTTTTGGCATTATGTTTAACAAAGCCAACTGGCGGTGAAAGAACACACACTCACTGACAGATGCTAAACCTGTCATTTTACATTTAACGGCCCCCACAGTAGGTTGTACAATACTTGTCTGTCCTGAGGTTTTATTGTCCACTGTTGCTGCAACAATTTGCCACCTCTATAATCACATGACGACCTCAATATTTCCCTTGAGATTACAATACTTTAGATGTTTTTACATTACCACATTACATGGGTAAAGTGACTGAAGTATTCCTTAAATAGTACACACACTTTCTTTACAGTACATTGAAATGTTTAACAAAGCTCTGATTGATTAGCTTTTTGTGTGTGTGTGTCCATTCTTATGCCGGATGCTGTCTATGTTGTTTTATTGTCTCTGTGACCAAAATAAGAGAAATGCCGGGTTACAATACGGGTTACAGAATCCACTAAACCTGTTTTGATTTGCAGTCAGGCATTGGCCTAAGTTCATCCTCGGTCTTTTTTGCAATGATGGCAGGCTCTCACATTAGCATGTAAGGACAGGCAGGCCAAGTGTGCTTCGTCATCTGGATGGAGGAACATTTTAGGAACAAGCACTCTACCGCTATTGGTGGAGTCATCAGTTGAAAGGCAGACTTTACACACTGGACTGGTCGCCAATCAGTCACAGGGCACATTCATTACATTATTCCTGCAGGAATTTACTGTATATTCTGTTGCAGAAACAATTGTTCATATGCAGGAAAGTTAACTGTGTCGTAGGACATTTTCTTCTATTGTAGTTTTTCTGCAGAAAGTTATTCTTCTCCAGGAACATATATTCAGCAACAAGAACATTTAATCCGCTCCCCCCCCCCAAAAAAATGTATTCTACTACTGGAACATTTATTGATATACAGGAGCATTCTGATTAGTGCAGGAATATTTATACTACACTGCAGAAATATTTATTGTACGGCAGGAACATCCATTCAGCTACAGGAACAAATATGGAATATTTATTATTCTGTATGAATATATTGTGCTGCAGGAACGTCATTCTTCAGGAATGTTTTAAAATGTCCATAAAAGTGAGCTACACATGACTACATCCACCCCAAAAACAAAACCTCTTTCAAATGTTGAAATGTGCCCTAAAATGTTCAGTTTTGATCTCTTTGTACACTTGACTCAAGCGAACCTTGGAAAGTTAAAGGTATACTTGACTCATTAAGCCATTTTCAGCAGTAAAAAGTTAATATTTTGTGCAGAATTAATTTGATTACTTTATAATTTTTCATGTACAATACGGTACCTTTAAAAAAAAATAAATCTACTTTTGTCAACTGCAGATTACATCACCTGTGCTGAGGGAAATAGGTAACGGCCAATCACGGCTCACCTGTTTTCTGCGTTTGGTCAGCAAATTTATGGCGGCCACACTCACAACCAGTATAGTTAATATTTGATGAGTTATTGGTGAGCTAAACTAGGGAGTTTAGCTGCACATTTCACACAGCCAGCTTAACTGTGTGCCTGACAGATGAATGTAACCGTAGAAGTTGTGTCTCTTATCTTTGCGTTTCAAACCTTTCAAGTTGCTATTGTCTTTTTGGTGGTTTCATCAAAACAATAATCCTTGAATCTAAATGTATTAATCTTTGGTGACAGTGACACTTGCTCCACGAGTCAGCCCTTGTCCTGGTAAGGGCATACTGGTGGCCATTGTTGCCGCGGTTACCAGATTGGTGGTACACACAACACACACACACGCAAATTACTTTTCAAATGTAAACAAAATTACTTGTCAAGTCATGGAGTTCAAGTATATCGAATTTAATCTCGTGAATGCAGAATCAAAGTCAAGTCCAGTCTTTCATTCATTATTGCCCAGATAGTTGCAATTTGTCAAATCCAAGTCATGCGACTTGAATCCCTCACCTCTGACAGATGTAACTTCTCCATCAACTTCTGAAAACCTGAGTATAGTTGTAGAGATGCACCACTTTCGCCCAGTCTCAGGGTTTGCATTGGTTTGGAAAAGTAAGATGCTTTTTTTTTTTAACAGAGTATCTATCCCTATACGTCACCAGGAATTTACCCCTTTTAACTTATTGAGGCATGACAGACCTGGTGTGCCACTATCCCCAGTTTGCCCATTTAAAAAAATTAATCTTATTCATAAATTGCTCCAGAACCATCTCACATTCTTATCAAATCTCTTATGTATTAAGGCAGCCGTTTTATTGCTGTGTGTTGTTGACCTTTTGTTGCCACTGCATATTTAAGTTTCTCAACACCTCAGTGTGTCCTCACTACACAGTCAATGGGAATGATTCGTAGCAAACATGCTGCTATTGATTAAAATAAAGAGAATAAAAATGAAGAGTTGCCTCTCAGTAAGAGTGAAGCGAAGACAGTAAAAAAAGATGTGGGCTTTGTTTTGACAGGAGCTGCAATAAACTTTCTTTTCCAGACGGGAGTCGTGGTATGTGAACTATCCCAGAGATTGCGCACAGGGCGGTGTCCATTCATCGCTCTGAACACAAGCAGGCACAAGTTTGAACTCCTCTGTGTCGTCATGACCTCATGAGCACCTAGAAGAATTTGGATTGGCCTATCTATGTGCTAAGCGTGAAGGATAAGGGAGTAGTGGGGGGAGAGATTCAGCGGGAACAACTGCTTCTTTTGTCCCCTCAGGGAGTGCTGTCTAAAGGTTGAGGAGGAAGTGTGTATCGTTGTGAGTGTGTGACTAAGTATACATAGCGTATGCACAAACAGTTGAAAGCTTGGTTACTTTTATGCAGTGCACCATAAATGCATGATGAAAGAGGAACATACGACTGCTTTGTACTGGAAAGGATAGTTGCATGGAACTGAGTCATTTGAGAAGTAACAGGCCTTCTTCTTTAAGAGAAACTAGCTGAACATGGATCCTTTCAGTTTAGCCTAGTGGTGTCGAATGTACGGCCTGCGGGCCGGCAAAGGGGTTTACGAGATGATCTTGTAAAGTAAGAAAAAAAAACCAAAAAACGGACCAATCAATCAGATGGCCAAAATCAAACATATAAATTTGTCATTTCACAAGCGATCCTTAAATAAGCAATGCAACTTGTACATGGAATATACCTGGTAATTTTTTTATTTGTTATAAAAAAATTAAACATAAATGAAACTTAAACGTGCTGAACACGAGTCACACGACACACATTCAGCTTGCTACTGGTACCACAAACATGTGACATGGATTGACATCCTATAACTTCATTAACTGTGCCACACAATGCATTCTGGGAACAATATACTGTATATGCAAAACAGGTACAGTACAGGCGGAAAGTTTGGACACTTTCTTATTCGATGCATTTCCTTTTATTCTCATGACTGGTAACTTTGTAGATTCTCACCGAAAGCCTCAAAACTATGTGTGAACTGATGTGGCGTTATGAACTTAAACAAAACAAAAAAGGTGAAATAACTGAAAACATGTTTATATTATAGATTCTTAAAAATAGCCATCATTTGCTCTGGTTACTTTTTTGCATACTCGTCATTCTTACCTCTGAGAACTTAAAGACCTTTCAGATGACTACCTTTTGAAGCTCATCGAGAGAATGCCAAGAATGTGCAAAAAAAGTAATCAGAGAAAAGGGTGGTTATTTATTGATGTGTTTATTTTCACCTTTTTTTGTTAAGTATATAACTCCAAATGTGTTCGTTAGTTGTCATAGTTGTCATCGTTTTGATGCCTTCAGTGAGAATCTACAATGTACAGTCATGAAAATAAAGCAAATGTTTTGAACGAGAAGGTGTGTCCAAACTTTTGGCCTGTACTGTAGATATATAACATGCCCAGAACTCATACGGGCAAAGTGTTGCCGCGTCCCATTAGCATTTGTGTTATTTTTTTGAAAAATATATTTACAGTTGAGCACTGCTATTTAGGGCAGGCATGCAAATTGTGAAAATCTGTGTACAACTGACGCCGATTTTTCTTAAGTTATATACCATGATTTTACCGGTCCGGCTTGCTTGGTAACTATTGTCCTCCAAGGGGCCCCTGAGCTAATATGAGTTTGACACCCCTTGTTTAGCCCAACCTGGCCAGATTGATAATTGTGATTCACTCATGGGAGTTTTCTACAATGTCAATCTGGGACTGTTCCACGGTGATTTGCCCGGGAAAGGCACGACATTCTGTACAATACTTTGAGCTGATTGGTCGATGCGGCATCTTGTGCATGTCTACCTAACTTATGTTTTGACCAATTATGGCAACGAGTGAAAATGTCCTCTTCGTTCTCGTCGTAGGGGAAAAAAAGCACGAACATCTTCTGTACCAGCTAAAAATGCACGAAATGCCTCTCGCCGTTCAACATTCAACAAGAAAACGGTGAGAACAGAATACATTTTAGCGTCCATTCATCCATGTTAGGTTTGTTTCCCATGGCGTCGGCACTTCCTGGTTTCGTCACAGCTGCATATCCCACCCCCAAACACAATACCGCTTTGTGATTGGTCCATACAAAAAGTGTACGGATGGGTGAGAATCAGCGGGCTCACAAATACCGAGATACGAGAATTCAGCTTTCAGTGCAAGGTTAAGTTTAGCCCATTTGACCTTAAATGTTTTTGTTCAGTGCAAGGGTCCATTCATGACTGAAAACGTCTTCTTTTTTTTAAAATGTATTTTTATTTATTTTTTTATTTTTTTAAAGAGCTCAGTATTGTTCATTCGGTAATGTCATCATCATTGCTCTTTTTTTCTTTTTTTTCTTTTTTGTGTGTGTGAGTGAGTATGTGTATGTGTGTGCGTGCGTGCGTGCGAGTGTGTGTGTATTCGTTAGCTCACCAAAAACCTATTAGAAAAAATCCCATACCGTTCACCTAAACCGAACACCGCCGTCAGGAGACCCGAGGGGACCAGAGAAAACAAAGGAAAGTGAAATCCAGCACCGGCCAGACACCACCCACCGGGCCACCAACCAGAATTCCTCACCAACTCCAGAAACATATAAATTCCAACAAATCCCAAAAAATCAGGGAGACCTCAAGAGACCAAAGGAGAGACTGTGGAAAGGAAGGAAGGACAAACGAAATCTCCACCAAAGAGGGGAGCCGTCGACCCCTGCCAGGACAGAGCAATCGCAACACCTCAGGGCCCCCCAGGCCGCGGCAGCGCCAAAGGACGACCCCCGGGCCCCGCCAGGGCCACCGACCGTAGAGCAAACCCAGGAGCAGGAGCGCCCCCCCACCCCAACACGGCCCGCGCCCCCAACCCAACGCAGCAGGACGGGGCACTGCAGGCCCGCCAGGCACCCCACCGGTCCATCTCTGCCATCAGTGCCATGGTGTACTTACTGTACAGTATACTTGACAGGATAGAATCAACATGATTCTTACTTTTACTGTACGCCATGTCAGCCTTTGGAAAACTGGCCATCACACATTTAGAAAGCAGAAATTCTAAAGTTAGTTCCTCTCTTGAACAGCTTGCTTTGTCAGAGACTCAGAGGTAAATGATGTTGGGCCTGATTCATAATCTCTGTTCTAGTTCATTTCAAATATGTTTGATGGGCTTGAAGACAGTGTCAATAAAGTTTTTCCACACCAAATTGGTCCAAACCCGCCTTTATGAACCTTGCTTTGTGTACTGGGGTATACTGGGGGCCTTCACCAAACTATTTATTTATTTGTATTTGCTTTCACATTCACAACCATAAGTATTATCTACTTACTTGTTTATCCACCGGACTTTTTTCTGGCCCTTATGTTTTCATTATCTCTTATCTATGTACTCCTTTTACATGTAGCTCCTTGTGTTCAGACTGAGACAACATTCGGGTAAACCAGGGCCTCCAGAACAAGCTGAGAAACTTGTTTCTAAAACGCAACCGCTGAAACAGTTAATTTACACATGTGAATATTAGGGATGCACGATAATGCTATTTTCAACCAATACGATAAACCAATAATTTAGAAACTGTAGATGTCGATAACCGATAAGTAAGCCAATAATTGTTTGCAAAACTTGAATACAAATATACTTCCGAGTCCTACTATAAAGCTAACGTACAAATATATTGAAACATTGTGTAAAGTACCGTGAAGCTGAATTAGATTGATATTTCTGCTTCAAAAACAACCAGTAACTCATTTTGAGTTTGCCAAAACAAAACAGTCATGTTTTTAAAAATGCAACAAAAAACTGTGATGGTAACATCTTGGGGAGACACAGCCCACACTGGCGACTGCCATGTAGCCATGATGCATCTTCTGTGAACACGAGGTTGCATGCATTATGATGTCACAAATATGCGACACTACCATAGGAGAAGGGAGGGGTTGAGGAGTTGGGCACAACTTGAGCTACAAACACAACATATGGACCAACACGATTTCTTTATTATCTGGTGTTATCTGTCTGACGTCAAATTGGTCGATAATTGCCGATAATTATCGGCCGCCGATATCATCGTGCATCCCTACTGAATATATGCTCACTTTTAAAACTCATTCAATCCCAAAGACGTATGTCTTTTCGGAGTCCAAACTTGCAATCACAGGTACTTATTTATGCATTTTTTTTTAAAAAGTTTCAGGGAAAAGGATGGTCTGAAAATTGCTGGCACTGAATGAGTTATAATTATGTCTAATGAATAATTAAACATTAATATATTAAGCTCAATTAAATTAATAGAATATTAAAGTCAGTTCTCAGTAATGTGCAGTGCAGTTCTATACCACTGCAAACTACAGCCACAATAATATTAGGCTGTGGTCCAACTCGAGGAAGAGTCTCTTGTGCAGTTGTACCGCACTGCACTTTGTTTCATTCTACTTTTTATTTTTTTATTTTTTTGCAACAGTCAGCGCGGTGCAGTCCAGAGGTGCCAAAATGCCGCAACAAAAAGACATTGTGAAGATAGCCATCCAGATGCCAGGGGCCTACCCCCAGCTCATACAACTGGACCAGGTAACATACACAATCGCACACCATTATAAACACTTACAGTAATTTCTGGACTACAAGCCGCTACTTTTTTCACTTTCATTCGACCCTGCGGCTAATACAAAGGTGCGGCTTATCCATCAGATCACAATGGGGCGCACTATAAAGGAAGCGCAAGAGCGTCAGGCAGAGAAAAACAAACAAGTGAGCCCAAATACAGTACGAGAGACAGAACAAGAGTGTGACAAATTGCGCCCTGATTATGGAAAAGAAAGTAGCGGAAATCCGGTGCGGTAACATTAAAACACCTGCGGCTTCCAGTCGAGTGCAGTTTATATGTGTAACAAACTCAAGTATTCCTCAAATTTAACTAGCGCGGCTTATAGTCAGGTGCGCTTTATAGGCCAGAAATGACTGTACATTTCATGTTCAACTGATAGTGTCTTTTATATAGATTTAATATGTGCAAATTTAGACTGTGTTAGGGTTGAGATGTACTTAGAGATGGGCATAATAGGCTTTACTCAACTGCGCAAAATTGAGTGTGTTAGATTTTAGTGGATTATCTCTACTTCTTTACCAGTAGTGATGGACAAATGAAGCTTCATGAAGCATTTGTGATATTTTTTTTACTCTGGAGGGCACCCTTGGCTTAAAGAAGCAAGAAGAAGAAACTTCATAAATTTCCATTGCACTGGCCTCTATCTTTAAACCAAGAGCACCCCCTAGATGAGTAAAAAATAAAATAACGCAAGTGTTTCATGAAGCTCCATTCTCTCATCATTCAGATCAAAATATTTTCATTTCAAAATTAAACATCATTTTATTGATACATTGATAAGTGTTCATTTGATTTGACAATGTTAATCGTTTTCAATATGTGATCTGTACACGAGCAGCCAAACTCATCCTAAGGGCCGATCTGTCTCGCTCCTACTATATGTGACTGGTCGACGCATGGTCGCTGCCACTAATAACAGAGTAGCCACGGGGCGTACCACACACTCTGACAATGTTTTGACAGCTTGACCGCCGGCCTGACCACTAATAGCAGGATAGCTGAGTGTCAGACATGGTAGAAGTCTGACTAGTATTTACATGCACACAAGTCACGAAGGGCGTAATTGTTCAGAATGTACGAGACAAAGCAGGGCTACTACTGCATGAACAGCATTTTGATGTGTGTTTTCATTTTCATAGCAGGTTAAATAGTACCGTATACAGTATAGTGTGACTGAGCCATTTTCTTGTCTGTGAGCAGAAGAAGCCTCTATCTGCAGTTATAAAGGAGGTCTGTGATGGGTAAGTTTGGTCATAAACCATCTCTTTTCATATATGTTGCCATCACTTTGAGAACGTTCTGTAAGTTCTTGTGTGTACTCTGCTTGTGTAGCTGGAATCTCCCAGGTCATGAAAACTACGCACTTCAGTATGCTGACGGGGTGCAGACATACATCACCGAATCGGTGAGTGAATAGCGAAAGGGATTTTATCAATGATGGACTCTGAGTCACTCCTGAGTCATTCATTAGATTTAAGACAAGAAACATAACTCGAAAATGTTTAAAGCTACTTCATCCTAACTTTGTTTGTTGTTGTATTTTGACAAAATTGCTAAAACTAAGGTCTGTCAATATCAGGAGAAGACCGAGACAACAAGAAGAAGAAAAACAAATCTAAAAATACAATCAGCGCCACGCCCATCACTTTAACACACACACACACACTTTCGATTTAATTTTCTCACACAAATACCCACACCACACACTCCAGCACAGTGTCTTGCTTTAAAAAAAAAAAAAAGCATTATGCCACTTTTCTTGTTCCCTCCAAAATGCTGGCTGCCTACTTTATGGACACTATATTAACTAGTATTGAGAGACGTTAGTCATTTTATTAGATTAGGTGATGGTTTCGAGTCGACCCTCTGTCTTAATTCTTCATCTTGGCATTTGTGCTTCCGACTGGTAACAGTTTGGGGGAAGGCTTTTTTATTGTAGCGTGACTGTGATCCAATATACAGAGCAACTTCCATAAGTGCGTGCTTGGCTAAGCAAATTGTACAATAAATTGACTGGCCCCACTTTTAAACTACAACAGAGATTAGGAGCCAAATTTTCCTGGATAATTGGACAAAACACACACACATCGACACTCCAAAACCTCAAATTTTGTGGAAAGCATTTCTTGTAGTGTAGTTCCTGGTAAAATATCTGAATATTGTTGTCCATGGTCTAACAGTTTGGTGCTCCTTCATCGAGGTGAGTCAACACGGTGACAACATTCCTGGCCCGACACAACTGTACGAGGGCTTTTGTGTTCAAGTTACTTATGGTTACCTCCTCGTCAAAGTGTGCTTGAGTGTTTCATAAAATTGTTTGTGTGTGTGTATTTTTTTTAGAACCGTCTGGACATCAAGAACGGCTGCATTCTGCGTCTAACTAAAGCCCCGGTAAGTCTGCGTCCACCAGCCTGTAAGTCATGCTCCTCTTTCAGGTCCCACATTCTTTGACTCGTTGGTTGCAATCTCTCTAGTACTACTCCATAAAATGCAGATGCAAGCCTGAAAACGGTGGAGTGAGAAAAACATTATTCTGTGTGTGTGTGTGTGTTTGTTTGTTTGTTTGTTTGTTTTTCTTCAATCTGGGAATGTAGGGTCGCTGTGCGGAGGACTTGTTTAAGGGCATCCAAAGCATGGACCTGGGAGTGCGCTGCGATTCATTGAAGCAACTCGCCAGTGTTTCCACGGATGTGACGTTCGCTCAGGAGTTCATCAGCCGAGATGGTCACCACTTACTGGTCAAGATAGTGGAAGACTCCAGCGAGTTAGTACTCTTTGTTTTGTGTGCACATGCGCGTTTTCCCATACTGGACTACAGTACTGCTTATCATACGGCTACAAATTGTAAAATTCTCATTACGAATGTTATAGATGTGATATGGGGCAACGTTGTTTACTAGTGGTTAGTACATCTGTCTCACAGTTCTGAAGTACTGGGTTTTGTTCTTTTCTCAGGCCCCCCTACCTGGCGTTAGTATGTACTCTCTATGCTTGCTCACGATTCCTCTGGCTACCCACATCGCAAAAAAAAAAGCTTCTTAGGTTAAGCCTGTATCCCTCTCAGGAGCGAATGTTTGCCAGGGTAATGAATGCTGAGGTTCATTCAAGGTCCCAGAACATTCGCCAGATGATTGCCAGACGTTCACCAACAGTTTTAATATTTTTTCTTGTCTGCGCCCTTGAACGTAACCTGACTAGAAACCAACATTTGCTACCTTTGCAACACCTCAGTGGGATACGGGCTTAAGTGTTAAGTGAGGTTAAGACTCAAAATGGTTATTTGTTTGTGTGCCCACGAATATATTATGGAAATGATATATTTGCTCGGCCTGGCCTGGCTAATATCTGTTCTAATCAGGGTTATTATAATTTTGGAATTTTCATTCTAGTTAATTTTTATTTCATTTTGAGCTTTGTTTTATAAATTTAGTTAGTTTTAATTTCTTTTCAGGGTGGTTCTATTAGTTTTCATTAGTTGTGTAGAGACGGTCCCTCAGTAACCAGAAGGTTGGCTGTTCGATCACCGCTCTCCCCAAGTCATGTGTCGTCGTGTCCTTGGGCAAGGCACTTCACACACATTGCCTCCAGTGCTATTCACACTGGTGTATGAAAGGTGCAAATTTTTGGTTGTGGTTGGAGGGGCCGTAGCGTAGGCGCACACGAGCAGCCACGCTCCCGTCAGCCTGCCCCAGGGCAGCTGTGGCTACTTAAGTAGCTTACCGCCACCAAAGTGTGAATGTGTGAGTGCAAGAATAATGCAACCACTGTGAAACGTCTTTGAATGTCTAGAAAAGCGCTATATAAATCTGATGCATTATTATTATTATTATTATTAGTTTTAGTTATTTAAAAAATGCTTGGTTTTAGTTAGTTTCAGTATTAGTTTTGTTTCTTTATAATGTGTATTACTTGTGCGTCATATTTAATAAACACAATCACCATGGTAAAATGAAAAAAATAAGTTGGTAACACATTTCTTACCGAGCATTGCTGAGTTAAATGAAAAAGCAGGCGAGCCGAGCAATTGGAGCCAAAAGTCAAGCCGGCAAATTTGTCGTCTACGAGCGACGTCATCTGAAGGTGCTTTTCTATTGGCTGCTTCTAGATGATATCACTTCTGTGGGACATACTTTCAAATGTCTTTATTCCGGTTAATATCAAAATGAATATACTTAAAATTTATTTTAAAATTAGTTTTGTAAACATAAAATGTTTTTGTTTTTTAAAAAGCATTTTCGTTTTTTTTTTAAATTTAGTTAATGAAATATTTTTTTTAGTTTTAGTTTTTTTCCGTTGACTAAAATAACCTTGGTTCTAATTAATCTCTAATGTGTTGGATGGGGGTGAGTCGAGGGTTGTCAAATTCTTCCACACCAAACTCATTAAACATTGAACAGGAAAAGGAAGAGGTCCTTCCTCAAGTAGATTTGGATGCATAGAAATGTCCAAAGTTACATGCATCAATGTTGTACAGCACTTGACCTAATTCTGCCCATGGGTTAACTAGAGTCCGACTTGCGCATGAGCTGACTTGGGCATGAGGTAGGTTATACCCTGGACTGGTTGCCAGCCACTCGCAGGGCAACAAATAGAGTAACGCGAGAAACCCCAAGATATGTGGAGAGAATCCATAAAAGCGTTGGTCACAGCTGTGAGGCAGGTGTACTAACTACTTGGACCTCTGTCCTACCTTGCCCATAATTGATTAATAAATTATTGTTGGCTAAGATGAGCATCCAGTGATTTATTTTTATTTTGTTCTCTTTCCATCATCTGGTTGTATGCCTTCCCGTGTATGATTCAGGAGTGCTCTGATCATGACCCACACACTGACAGCCTTCATGGAGCTGATGGATCACGGCATAGTATCCTGGGAAAACCTCTCCTCAATCTTCATTGAGAAGGTGCCGTAGTTTACCTGCTCTATGCCTCCCATTTAGTCCTGCTTGTTTTAACCAACATGCCACGTTCTCTCTCTATTCAGATCGCCTGCTTTGTCAACGTCAAGGTGGGCGACGCATCGATCCAGCAGGTGTGTTTAGACATCCTGGAGAGTATGGTACTTAGCAGTCACAGCCTCTTTTTGCAAGTCAAACAAGTGGTGACCATGGAGAGGCTCATCGCTCACCTCCAGATGTGCGTAACCATCAATTGGCTGACTCTTGCACTCACTCTTATTGATGTCATTTTGCGTGAGGCCAAACTTGTTCTTTTTTTATTTTAATGTGGAACGTCGCTTTGTGTGGGTTTCTTCTTCCAGGACGAATCAGCAGATTCAGACCAAAGCTATGGCTCTACTTATGGCACTGTTGCAGACAGCTGGGGACGCTGACAAACAGGTGCTAATTTGGTTTGTCTGAAACCCCGATTGTAATGACAAATTTGCTCTATATTATTTATTTGGTTGTTACTAACATAACTGTGAGATGAATTTTTCAAAAATCATTTCCAGTTTAATACAATTTGCAGAAACTTTATTTGGACGTACGCCGCCATTGTTATTGACGTCTCAACGCATTCAATGCGTAGTGACGTAGAATGGTGGCTGGCTCTTTGCCAACCAATGTGAAGCGCCTATAGAGAAAGCAAGGTAAGCCACGTAGCGTTCCTCAAGAAACAACATTCGATTGGGAGATTCACCCTCCTCCATGCCATGCTCTCGTCATTCCCCTGACGCATTAAAGAGTTTTGATCGTCCCTTTAGGAATGCTACGGAAGCTTACCTTGCTTTCTATATAGACGTTTCACATTGCTCGGCAGATAACCACTCTACATCACTACACACTGAATGCGTTTTGACGTAAATAACAATGGCGGTCTACGTCCAAATAAAGTTTCTACAAAATGTATTAAACTGGAAATTATTTCTGAAAAATTAATCTCATAGTTATGTTAGTAACACTAAATAAAGAATATAGAGAAAATTTGTCATTACAGTCGGGGTTCCTTTTAAAGTTTGACAGCAGTGGGGTTTCCGTCCACCCATTTTTTTTTTTTTTTTTCAAGAAATGCGATAATAAAACTGAACGGAAACGCTAGAAATTCGAAAAAGGTCCCAAAATTCCCCAAAAAGTTTTTACGCTTGGAGAGGGTGGTTTTGGAAGCGTATCTAATAAAAAAAAATGCGAAGTTTGGCTATGGAAACAGGTTTTGCAAATGACCGCTGGCAAGACCGGAAACACGTTGCACGTTTTGACCGGATATTACGTTTGTAGTCACAAAGCAATGGCAGACGATAAAGTAAGGTATGTTTGGGGGGGACGAAACGGAAATCTTTTTGGAATTAATTAAAGAAGCGAATATTATTGCAATTTTAAATTGAAAACAGCAAAGAAACGCTACGATTTATCAAGAATTACAAAAGCAAACTTTCTTCTTTCTTTTTTTTACAAAAGCAAACTCCTACGACGTCGCACGGTGCAGTTGCTTGCTGTGTTTCTTTTAAATTACTGGTGGATCCCATCTCTACGGTGTATACCACTAACTACAGCGGCGGAGTCCCCTCTCAATATTTGCAAAAGAAGAACAGATGGAAACGGGCATAAGTCGCATGTCCGTTTTGCGCAGTTTCAGTAAATTTGCTTAAAAATTTTGAAACAATTGGACGGAAACCTGACTAGTGATATCGTGTGGAACTTTCACCAGTCGGACCGCTATTGTACCCCAGTGTCACAATCTAGCAGGCACTGTATTGCGCAGGCAGCAGATCTTATTGTGACGGGTCATCTTACACTTCCTGTAGACAGGCAAGTCATTCACTGCCTCTGCTCGGACTCTGCTTCTCTCTCATTGTGCGGTAACAGTTTCCTCATTCAACTGCCTGTCTCCTATTCTCTCCCACTTGCGTTGTTACACACACACACCCACACACACACACACACACACACACACACACATACGTACATCCTCACAAATCCACCCTTGGCTTCATATTGCAGCAAGGGATGAGTTCAACACAGAGGTTGCTTTTTTTGATATGTTACAATTTCACTATCGCCATCCAGTGTTAACAGCCTGTTATTACAACAATGGAAAACGTTTTCTTTTGTACTTCCCCCAGGAAATGTTTGCATACCTGAATAAGAAGAATATCCGTCAGTACATTTACAAGGTAAATTTTGATCTTGTAAAGGAGTATCTTGGACATGCTAAAACAGACCATCAAAATAAAGTCATAATCTGGCTAAATTTAAAGTAACAGACACATATACAGAATAGACACAAACATTTATACAATCACTGCAAAGTTCCTGTACTGATAATTTGACATTGATGTCAATCATTTTTATTACGAATAAGTTTGCACGGCAGCGTAAGAATACATCGTCACATGTGACAAGAAAGTGCAATCAGTTACTTCCACACTGTTTTAAATTTGACTTTTGTATTTGCATATATGGCTGCACATACATATGGTATAGTAATTAGGGATGTTCAATACCACTTCTTTCAGACTCATACCAGTACGAGTACTCAACTCCTGTGTAGTCACTAGTTACCGATACCACGAATAGATTTTGTTCATAAAATTTCCCTCCCCAAAAATCTATGAGCCATAATTTTAAAGAACGATGTCCAACAAAGCAAAAATTAACTTTATTCTTGTAATATTATTTCTCAAATATACAATTCGTAAGATTACAATTTATTCACTTGAGCATATGTATGTGTATATATTAGGGATGCACCGAAATGGAAATGTTCGGCCGAAACCGAAAATGAGAAACGCTTTGCCGAAAACCGAAACGCCGAAAATAATAATAATAAAATTAAAATAAATATATATATATATTAAAATAAAAAACAATGTTTAATATCACAGTCCAGTCAAGTCCTCAGTCCTTTCAACACATATTACGACAGTAATGATTGAGAAATAAATGAGGTGGATGAATGAGAATAACCACAAGCATACAGTAAGCACACAGTACAGTGTCATGTCATTGCGTTTGTTATTCTATGATAAATAAAGTTGTCGTTAGCAGACAGACACAGTGCTTTTCTGCACATTGTTGGACATAATAATCTGGAGATGAAGCTTTACTTTTGTGAACTTTTTCGAATGTCGTCAATCGTCAACTTCAATTGATTTGGGTCGCTGCTGATAACGCAGCTCTCGTCTCGGACACTTCAGTTGCAGAATAAGAAGTTAAGAAGTAAACTAGCGCGTAGCTGTTACACGCGTACACTTTCTTTGTGTTGTCTTCCGCGTCCTCTTCTCTCGCTGGCGCACACGCCATACGAAAATCACGATACTGCTTTTGCTAACACTTTGTGCCGTTGCCACTATTCCTCGCCTCTGATTTGAGATAGCATCGACCGGGTTAGCCTCAAGACACTAGCTTTTGGCTACTGCTCATGAATTAACATTGAGGCGGAACGCTCACCCCGGCGTTTAATTTATACATACGTTTGCTTGCAGCAGGTTTTTTTTTTTTTTTTTTTTTTTTGCTTGCGTTACCACAACATCCTATTTAGGCAATATTTTTTCGGCTCCAATTTTAATTCGGCCGAATGCCGAAAATACATATTTTTCTCATTTTCGGCCGAAATATTTTGTTGGCCGAATATTCGATGCATCACTAGTATATATGCATACATGTATCTATTATGTATGTGCATATTTGATTAAGGTTTTCTTCAGGGTGGCACAAATTCACTTGATGATTGTACCGCGTAAATAAGATACTGTATACATTCAGATGAATTCCAATTTCTTGTATTCATGCTTCATTATGAAAAAGTAATCTGATGATGAAAATGGCTTGTTACAGAATATCATCCACAGTTCAGGTTCAGTTCAGGATGAGATGGCGCACTACCTCTATGTCCTACAGACAGTAACTTTGAATCATCTGGAGCCACGAATGAGGACTGCACTGGACTGTTACAGTCAGGTCAGTCCCATGGACACCATCTACAGATTAAGTGTTTTTTCAGTTGGGTTTTATACATCGCCATGATCGATGTGGCTGAAGTGGAGACCTTGATCATCTGCAAGTTTTATAAAAACATACCATTTAGTTATTGAAGCCTTTTTATTTAGAGCTCTTAACATTTCTTGTTGTAAATGTAACCATATTTTTTCATCAATGTATGAATTAGGGGTGTGCCATCTAAAGCACGCCACGATTCGATTTGATTACGATTCAGGGTGCTACGATTTGATTATTGAACGATATGGACTAAAGGTTGCGGTGGATGATTACATTCGTCTTGCCCTTTCAAAGCTGCGGGGAAGTTTTGACAGTCCTTCTTCTATTGTTTGCTGGTTAGCAGCAACAACCGTCGGATTCTTCTCCGCTAACCTGGGGTGGAAACGCAAGAGGTGCTGTTTGTTACATGTTTCCCGCTAGCTTTTTATCCTGAGGAGAAAATCTGTCGCTCAGTAACTTCCGCTGCCGCCATCATCATCTTGTGCGAGCCTGCGTGTCTTTTACTTTCGTGTTCCTGTCATTAAGTTATTATGGACATTTATGAATCGTAATCAAATCGTCAAGTGTTGCATCGCGATAAATCTAATAATCGATGTTTTGGCACACCCCTAGAATTAATACATCTGGACTTGGCTGACTAATTACATTTAGCACAACCTTTGATTGTGTGTAGTTCATTTTTTGTTTTTATTCTTTTTAAATATACTGGCGTATGGAAATAGTCACGATTGTCATTGTTGGAAGTTATAGTAATTAGATTGTGAATGTTCAAGGTCACTATGACTCCACAAAGCACATTGTTGACCATGAGCCCAACCATCTATCGTTAATAAACATTACTCATTTGTCTGATATACAATAATTTCTGGACTATATAAGGCACACCTGACTATAAGCCGCGCTAGCTAAATTTAGGGAATACCCGTGTTTGTTACACATATAAGCCGCACCCGACTAAAAGCCACAGGTGTTTTAATGTTACCGTACCGGTTTCTCTCCATAATTAGGGCACAAATTGTCTTATTCTCGTTCTGTCTCTTCTACTGTATTTGGGCTCACTTGGTTTGTTTTGTTCTGCCTGACGCTCTTGTGCTTCCATTATAGTGCGCCCAATTGTGATCTGATGGATAAAGCCACACCTTTGTATTAACCGCAGTCGAATGCAAGTGAAAAAAGTAGCGGCTTATAGTCCAGAAATTACTGTAATACAATAATTAATTTAAGCAATGAAAAATATTCTATTATGTGCTTGAGATTGTAGTAAACATGCAGGTGTGATTTGTTATTTAGGAGCAGAGAGACATCCTTCACAATCTGCGGCAGGCGGCCTTCGAAACAGAGAGTGAGAACAGTCTGAGTCACGAGAGACGACGTTCACTCTGCGCCAAAGAGTTTAAGAAGTTGGGCTTCTCTGTAAGCGTTAGCCCTAAAATTTGTCAATGGTCTCCTCCTAGTCATTCTAATATTTTCTTTGTCGTACCTCTCCAGAACAATAGTAATCCTGGTCAGGACTTGGTGAGAACGCCTCCTGGTCTTTTAGCTTTGGACACCATGCTTTATTTTGCTATGCGCAATCCTGATGCTTACAGCAGAGTGAGTATGATGTTGTTTCCCATCATGTATTTTTTTCTTGTCAAAATAAATGTCTAAATCAATTCATCAATCAGGTTTTGACTAACCCACCTATTTATTTATTTTCGTTGTCATTTCCAGTTGGCTTAATTTCCCAAAATATTTTTCCATACAGTGTATGTGATTTTATATCATGATGACGATTGTTTCCATGTGTGACCTGACATGAACTCATATATCCCTCTGTCAGTTTGTCCTGGAGAACAGCAGCAGGGAGGACAAGCACGAGTGTCCTTTTGCTCGGAGCAGCATCCAACTCACACTCATCTTGTGTGAAATCCTTCGTATAGGGGAAGCCCGTGAGTCTGCCGTCGCCTCCCCATAGTTTTTGCTGTAAAGACGTGACGGCAGCGACTGATGGCTCCAACTATGTTTTTGTTCTTGCAGCCTCCGAGACGGGGTCAGACTACCACCCCATCTTTTTCAGTCAGGACCGGCTGCTGGAGGAGCTTTTCTGCGTGTGCATCCAGCTGCTCAACAAGACCTGGAAGGAGATGAGAGCCACACAGGAGGACTTTGACAAGGTGAGTCTCAATTGAATGATTACATGGCTCTGTGGTTGGCTGGTGACCAGTCCAGGAAGTACCCTGCTTCTCGCCCAAATTCAGCTGGGATAGGCTCCAGTTTGGTGCACTCAGTAGTTGGCTTGTGACTGTTGTAATGGTACGTCATGTGATTTATTTATAATTGTAATCCCATCATACTATGTCGAGCAAAAAAAAGACAGTGGTCGGATGAATACGTGCAATATGAATTCACAAGTGTAACAGAACGTATGGTGTTCCACAGGTTTCAGTTATGGGGCCGCTGCTGTTTTCATTGTATCTGCTGCCATTGGGTTCCATCTTAAGAAAACAGTGGTGATTGTTTTAAAGTGCTTTATAAATATAGAGTTGATTTGAGTGGGAGTCAGCGTCCTAACTGCGATGATTTGCAATGCCAAATTGAGCAATTCTACACTTCCTTAAATTGCATGGAGATGAGGAATACTAGAACACAACGCTTTTTGAATTCAAGGTGAAGAAAGCCAGCTGCAATGAAAAGTTGTTCACCAGTACACCTTATACATGTCTTGAATAAAAAAAATATATATATATATATATATATATATATATATATATATATATATATTTTTTTTTATATATATATATATATATATTTTTTTTTATATATATATATATATATATATATTTTTTTATATATATATATATATATATTTTTTTTTATATATATATATATATTTTTTTTTTCAATGAAGAAAGGTTCGGCGAATGTGTATAGGAAATTCATGGGGTTAAATATCTCCAACAAGGTTAAGAACTTAGACATTAAGAGTGATTTGCCAATTGAGACCTTGATAGATACAGCGACTTGCAAAAGTATTCATCCCCCTGAGTTTTTCAATATTTTGACACGGTACGACCACAAACATTAATTCATTGAAATTTCATGTGAAAGTTAAACGCACAAACATGAAGTGAAACAAAGTGTATATCTTTTTTCAGCATTGTTTTACAACAAAAAAACTGTAGGGTGTGCAAAATTATTCAGCACCCCCACACCTCCCCCCCCCTTAATTAATACTTTGCATTTGTATACTGTGTCGACCACAAACATAAATATATTTCATTGAAATTTTATGTGAAAGCTTGCTGCAATTGCAGCTTCAAGTCTTTTGGGGTATGTCTCTATCAGTTTTTCACTTCTAGGAACTGAATTTTTTGCCCATTCCTCCTTGCAAAACAACTCCAGCTCAGATAAGTTAGATGGAGAGAATTTCTGAAAACATCTTCCCTGTCCCTGAAGAAGTGAAGCAGCCCCAGAGCATGATGCTTCCACCACCATGTTTGACAGTGGGGTGTATTGAGACTGATGAGCAGTGTTGTTCTTATGCCAAACATAGCGTCATGTAGGCCACAAAGTTAAATTTTGTTCTCATCTAACCATCTTCCACTTGTTAGCGGTGTCTCCTACATTACTCCTGGCAAACTGCAGACATGACTTCTTGTGGCTTGCTTTTACAAATGGCTTTTTCCTTGCCACCTTTGCATACAGGCCAGATGTGTGCAGTGCTCAGCTGATGGTTGTTCTATGGACAGATTCTATTACCTCTGCTGTTGATTTTTGCAGTTCAATTAGAGTGATCAAAGTCCTCTTGTGTACTTCTCTGATGAGTGAGAGTCGGCCTTCTTAGGTCAGGAACTTTGGAGGGACGGCCTTGTCTTGTATATTTGTGGTTCTTTGGTACTCCATCCACTTATGGATGCTTGATTGAACAGTACTCTAAGTAAGCTTTTGAAATCTTTTTGTATCCTTCACCTGCTTTAAATCTGTCCATAACTTCCCTGTCCCTGGCCAGCCTGGTGTGTTCTTTGGTCTTCATGATTCTGACTAAAGATTAAGTTTGCGGTTCACAAATGCTCTCTATCTAACCTAGTTGAGCTGGAGCTGTTTTGCAAGGAGGAATAGGCAAACATTTCAGCCTCCTGATGTACAAAACTGATAGAGACATACCCCAAAAAACTTGAAGCCGTAATTGCAGCAAGCTTTCACATAAAATTTCAATGAAATATATTTATGTTTGTGGTCGTACCGTGCCAAAATGCTGAAAAACTCAAAAGGGATTAATACTTTGGCAAGGTGCTGTATGTGCAGCCCTCTTTTTATTTTCGCCTTTTCCCACTCACTCAAATGCGTGGAAGAACCACGCAGTGACCTTACAAGCGCATTGTCATGTTTGTACAATGGTGGAGGTTGGAGCCAAGTTTGAAGCAGCGGGGGCTTGTCTACAAGAGATTGATCATCTGTCTCTTCCAATCATCCTCAAAGGCAGAGCGGCTGCGCTTTTGTTCTCATCTGCATTTCCACATCACCCACAGCCGCCCTGTTCCCATCAAGTGCCCCCCGCACGGCCGTAAAACGGTGACCTTTCACCTTTTTAGGAGCGGGCCACAAGGCCGTAGGACTGGCCTTTTGTTTTTGCACATAGGCTCCCGACCCAGGGTGCTTTTGGGCCAAACACAATGGGGTATTAAGTAGACAAAGGGAAGCGTGGAGGGCGGCAGCAACAGAGGGAGAAGGAAATGATGGAAACAAAACTCTGAGCATCAGCAGTAATTACACAACAAGAGAGGGAATGTCAAACCTCTGGAAAATTAACATGAGACGGCAGGACACAAATTAAAGGGAAAGATAGCGGTGGGGGGATATTGCAAAACCCCAATTTGGATCTCATTATTTAGATGATAAAATTCTCTGCGTGTGTTTCTCAGTCGCCCAATGGAGAAACTGGTCAAAGAATGCAATATCATCTTACATATTAATCATATTTACAATATCGGGCATTGAGCAGAATGAGCAACATTAGTGTATGTCGCAACTGTACAATATATGCAGATGTGAATGGCTCACTGTATATGAATAAATATTATTCAAGATTGATTGTGAATGGCAGCAGTCGTTGGCAACGTATGTAGCAAAAAAAAAAAACATGCATACAGTCATATACACTTTCATTTTCAGCTCCTTGTACTGTATATAAACACTAGCAAAATGAACAAAATATAAGGTACATACAGAATATTTTTCTATATACATTGTGCTTGGTAAACTTTTGAACACAACTGTAAATGTACAAAAGCTAAAGATTGCTTAATGACCCAAAAATTCTCTGAATTGTCAATTCACATTCACACTCATGTCAACTTCGACCTCTGAAAATATCAAAACAATTGCCGCAGTGTTTTGGATTTTATAGACATTATGCTTTTGTCTCAACACACTGCGCTCATAAGCACTTTCAAGCACGACTGTATAAAGATTTAAATGTTACAAAAAATGCAGCAAGGATAGGCAGCAGCATTTTAGAACATTAAATAAACATACAATGTCAAGAAATGCTCAACTGCATGTATTAAAAATGTTTTTACATTGTTGCACACAAAGTTCTATCCTTCCCCTGCTGTAAGTTAATGTTCATCACACCCGCGCCTGAACATTGGCGCACATTTCAAAGGCGTTTTAGGGAAAGCGAGACAGCTGCCAGTCATGGCTCCTATTGGCCGACGCGATTGGATGGTTGTGAGGGGGGTGGAGGCTTGCGTGTGTGTGTGAGAGCATCAGAGTGTGTGTTTACAAAATAGCCACCCAAGCAGGCCTGCAGCTCTGCTGCTGTCATATAGACGATCACGCACAGCCTCCATTTTCAAGTTTGGAATTGGAAGTTTTGCTAAATTGTTAAGGAGCACTGTAAGGAGGAACAATGGAGGTAAGATGGATCTGTGTGTTGTTTGATAAACGAGTTCATACAAGCTTAAAATGTGACATCATTTTGTCTAATGTGACTTGGTGGTCTTTCATTGTCATTGCATTACAAGGTTACCTTTTATGAGCTCATTTTGGCCTCCGTGGTTACAATTCACTTGCCAAAACTGTAACCCAGCCCATTCAGTCGGCTTTATGTGTAAATAAATTGTGCTGGCATCCAGCTGTCACGTTCATCTTTAGTCGTTTGCAATCAGCTGTGAAGAGGAATGATGAAGGTCAACAGTTGGACAAAGTTGGACATCTCTGTTTCATTTATGTCTAATGTGCTCAGATTCATTCAAATTCTTCCTCCCTACAGCATAAATAATACAATTCAAAAAGAAGAAAAAGTCCATTGCGAGTCACACAGAAATAAAAAGTTGCTATAACTAATAAGTAGATCAGAACAGATTCTTTTACAGGGTGCATTTTTTTGTTTAGAGATGGTAAAATTGTAACAATAAAAAGTTGGTCACGCCCACTGGGCTGTTTACATTGCAAACCAGATGCTACAGGAAGTCATGAAATCACTTAAAAAAAAATTTTTAAATTAAAAAACACCTTGAAGGTTCTTTGCTGATTATAACTTCAAGTTAAATTTGAATGGAATCACTGCTCTTTATTAAATATAAAGAGCAGTCAACTTCATCATGACCTTTTGTCAATGTTGAGTCTTTTTGTAATTGAATAAATGTGTCGTTATGGTAGCTGAACCTTATCATTGCTGCCACTGAATCGAATATCAATCATCATTGATCATTGTAATTCTGCGTGGCCAGTGACTGTAAAGTAGGTTAATAAAAGGCACCACACTTCATTGATTGTCAGGCAGCTGTGTGGGAAAATTGCTGTGGGTGAAGCCAACCAGCTGACAGTTTGCTTGTGAACTTATATCAAAAGTATAAGACTGTATGGATTTATTGATCAGTTACTTACATACAATGCTGTTGACACTTTTTAAGCTTCCAATTTGAAAAAGGCAGACTTTGAAGAAACCCTGTGCTCAAGTGTAACTAAAGGTGGTGTGTTGTGCAGGTGATGCAGGTGGTGAGGGAGCAGATCACGCGCACGCTGTCCACCAAGCCGACCTCCCTGGAGCTCTTCAAGAACAAAGTCAACGCGCTCAACTACAGCGAGATCCTCAAACTGCGCCAGACGGAGCGACTGCACCAGGAAGAGACGCTGGCGCCGCCCGTACTGTGAGTTGGAGGAGGGTTCCGAACTGTTAAAAAATAAAAGATTTTCAAGTATTTGCACCAATGGATGCGCAATGATAGTTTCTTCTACGAGTTTTCCCCCGATATTGCACTTAATAAGCGTACCTGTAAAGAAGCGATGATGTCAACCTTGTGTGTGTGCGTGTGCAGTGAACTGAAAGAGCGTCTGAAGCCTGAGCTGCTGGAGTTGATCCGCCAACAAAGACTCAACAGGCTTTGTCAGGGGACCATGTTCCGAAAGATTAGCAGTCGGCGCAGACAAGGTGAGCGACACACGGCAGCACTTGAGAGAAAGAAGACGTTTGTGTTTCTGCAAATGTTGACGCAATTGATTGGCTGCTGCCCCCAGACAAACTGTGGTACTGTCGTCTGTCACCCAATCACAAAATGCTACACTACGGCGACGTGGAGGAGGACTCGGACACACCACCAATTGAAACACTGCAAGAAAAGAGTGAGTGTGTGTAAAACTGGCAATGACTATTATACAGTGTCATTGAGAAAAATGCTGTCAAATTATTTCTGACCTGTGCTCATTGTTCAGTCCCGGTGGCAGACATAAAAAATCTGCTGGTGGGCAAAGAGTGTCCTCACATGAAGGAGAATAAAGGCAAACAGAACAAGGTGAGCAAAACGTCAGTTTGTACAGTGGAAATGAAAATCACGGTGTAGATAGGAAGAGAAATGGAGTAGGAGTTATCATGAAGGAGGAGTTTGTTAGGAACCTCCTGGAGGTAAAAAAAAAAGTGTCAGATAGTGATAAGCCTGAAGCTAGGAATCAATTGTGTGATGATCAGTGTTGTTAGTGGGTATGCGCCACAGGTAGAATGTGAGCTGGAGGAGAACTTTTGGTTGGACCTTGATGAAATGATGCAGAGCATCCCTAGAAGTGAGAGAGTTGTCATTGGTGCAGACTTCAATGGACACGTTGGTGCAGGAAACAGGTAATGAGGAGGTGATGGGCAAGTTTGGTATCCAGGAGAGGAACGCAGAGAGACAGATGGTGGTTGACTTTCCAAAAAGAATGGAAATGGCTGTCGTGAATACTTTCTTCCAGAAGAAGCAGGAACATAGGGTGACCTACAAGAGTGGAGGTAGGAGTACACAGGTAGACTACATCTTGTGTAGACGGTGTAATCTGCAGGAGATCAGCGACTGCAAAGTATTGGTAGGTGAGAGTGTAGCCAGACAGCATAGGATGGTAGTGTGTAGGATGGCTCTGGTGGTGAGGAAGACAAAGACGGCCAAGGCAGAGCAGAGGACAAAATGGTGGAAGCTGATGAAGGAAGAGTGTTGTATGACTTTCAGGAAGGAGTTGAGACAGGCTCTGGATGGTCAGGAGGTGCTTCCAGGTGACTGGACAACTACAGAGAAGCTCAGAAGGAGCTGCTTTGTGTTTTTGTAGATCTGGAGAAAGCTTATGACAGGCTGCCCAGAGAGGAACTGTGGTTTTGTACGAGGAAGTCTGGAGTAGCAGAGAAGTATGTTCAAGTGGTGCAGGACATGTATGAGGATTGTAAGACAGTGGTGAGGTGTGCTGTAAGTGTGACGGAGGAGTTCAACGTGGAAGTGGGACTACATCATGGATCTGCTCTGAACTCCTCCTTGTTTACTATGGTAATGGGCAGGATGACAGACGAGGTCAGACAGGAATCTCCATGGACAATGATGTTTGTAGATGTTTGTAGATGACGTGATCTGTAGTAAGAACAGGGTGGATTAGAAGCTCAAGGTGTGGAGCTTTGCCCTGGAAAGGAGGGTAATGAAGGTTAGCCGTAGCAAGACGGAGTATCGGTGTGTGAATGGGAGGGACCCAAGTGGAAGAGTAAGGTTACAGGGAGAAGAGACCAAGAAGGTGGAGAAGTTTAAGTATTTAGGGTCAACAGTCCAGAGCAATTGAGAGTGTGGAAAATAAGTGAAGAAGCGTGTGCAGGCAGGCTGGAGCGGGTGGAGAAAAATGTTAGGTGTGATAGAAGAGCTTGAGCTAAAATGAAAGGTTTATAAAACTGTGGTGAGACCAGTAATGTTGTTTGGTCTGGAGACAGTGCCACTGAGGAAAAGACAGGAGGCAGAGCTGGAGGTGGCAGAGATGAAGATGCTGAGGTTCTCTTTGGGAGTGACGAGGATGGATAGAATCAGGAATGAGTACATCAGAGGGACAGCATGTTAGAGGCTTTGGAGACCAAGTCAGAGAGGCAGGACTGTGATGGTTTGGACATGTCCAGAGGAGCGATAGTGAGGATATTGGCACAAGGATGCTGAGTTTCCAAATGCCAGGCAGGACGTCTAGAGGAAGGCCAAAGAGGAGGTTTATGAATGTAGTTAAAGAGGACGTGAAGGTAGTTGGTGTGAGAGCAGAGGGCAGGGTTAGATGGAGGCAACTGATTCGCTGTGGCGACCCCTGAAGGGAAAAGCCGAAAGGAAAAGAAGAGAATACTCACCCGTGTTCCATATTGGGATATAAAAAAATGAAACCAACCATATCAATACTTTTTCCACCATTAAGTCATTCACTCCCAGCCATTTTCATTGAAGCATTGATTTTGACTGATTTTGCAAGGCCCACAGAATATTGTGTTCTATTGCTATAACAACATGGAACCTACCAAAAGAAAGAATAGTCTCTTCTTTCATCAGGGAAAAAAGGATATTTGTATCTGTTTCCATTTTGCAGCAATTAGCATTATAATATAGCTAAGTTTCATCATTATTCACATTCCTGTTGAAAACAATGGCAAAAAGTAGTAATGGGAAAATGAAGCTTCATGATTTACCGTCTTTTTTTTTTCTTCTATGCCTTTGGATGTGCTCTTGGTTAGTCCAATGGAAATTGATTAAACATCCACACCATCTTTAAACAAAGACCACCATCTAGAGAAGTAAAACAATATTACAAGTGGTTGATTTTTCTCATTAACAAAAAGAGCTTGTTGCAACATGGCCTTGGCTGATCTCTTAGACTCTGCTGCCACCTGCTGACCGTTTTTTGTAATGACTACCATTGCTTTAAGGCACCTCTTCATGTCAGAAGCTGCATCAAAGTATTCTGTTTGCTCTTGCATTAAAAAAAATATATATCAAAATTGTATAAATGCGTTTTGGGGAGTGAAGGACAAAATATTAAAATGTATTTACACGTTTTTGGGTTTGAATGAGTAAATGTTAAAAAAAAAGTAGGGGTGTCAGGAAATTAACATTTTAATCGCATGACTTCAATAGTTAACTCATGATTAATTGCAAGTTTTATAAATGTACTATAAAATATTTTTTTCTAAGTTTTCATAATATTGTTAACAAAAAAATGGGGGAAAATGTTAAACTAATAGAAATATGGCTGCATCTTTTAGTCATTGTTTCAATTATTTCATAATAATTTGTAAAATTGAGTCAAATTTAAAAAGATGTGCTGTACTGTAAAAAAACGAGTGTGATATTGAGTTGGTCATTTTCTGCCACTAGATGGCATAATTGCATTTGTAAGACATTGGTGACAGCTCAGTGCATGTTTCTTTTCATATTAAGAGCTGTCTAATCTTTAACATGAAGTAACTTGTGAAATTCTACAATTTGACCACAGTCTCCACAAATATATGCATTATTATAAAATGTATTACTGCTAAATTTTTACATGGACATGGACTTGTCTGCTGCGTTGCGACTGGAAGTCCCCCAGTTTAGGCTTTCCAAGTAAGGGGCGGTCATTAATTGTGTGTTTAAAAAAAATTGTGTCGTTAAAGGGACTCAAAATGAATGCAGTAATTTTGACACCCCTAAAAAAAAAAAAAGGACGTCTTTTAATATTGCAAAAGGATGTGTCTACAAAAAAAAGTGTTTCATTGAATAACAAGAATAGGTTCCTAAAAACACGTTGAGTCATGTGTTGTGCCTTTTTAGTTTGATATTGTGCTATGGGATTTTTCCAAACTAAATTGTGTGCCTTGGCTGATTATGGTTGGGAAAGAGTGATGTAGTGTGCCTGTTGTCACTGTTGTCCGTGTGGCGCATGTAGGAGGTATTGGACCTGGCGTTTAGCATCACGTATGACGTGGAGGAGTACAACCTCAACTTCATCGCCCCATCAAGGACTGACGTGAGTGCAGCTCATTAACGTCAAAGACGTCATCGTAAGATGTCCGCTTATAGTCTGTCTGTCTGTCTGTGTGTGTCAGTTCTGCCTGTGGACAGACGGACTGAGCGTCCTCCTGGGCCGGGAAATGAGCAGTGAATCCATGCGCAGCGAGCTGGACATCCTCCTGTCCATGGAGATTAAGCTCCGCCTCCTGGACTTGGAGAACATCCCAATCCCAGAGAATGCGCCCGTCGTCCCCAAACCACCGAGCAACTACAACTTCTGCTACGATTTTAGTCAAACTGAGCAGTAGAGGGCGCATCACAAACGTGTGCCTGTGTAAATATACAGAATGTGTGTGAGTGTGTTTGATAGAAGACGATGATTAGGTTTGTGTCGGGCTCTGATTACACGTTTGTTTAGAATATTCACGAGCTCCAACTGCTGCTGTGCTCATCTTAACATTCACACAGCTTGACTGAATTTCAAGTGCAATTTTACTTTTAAACCAACCTGTTTCATAAGACTCAATGAAATGAACTTGTTTTGTGGAAAAGTGAAAATAAGCCCTTATTCTTTTTATACAGTACAGAAAAAATCACAAAAAAACCTGTGCTTTTTAATTTTTTTAATAAATAGTTTTGTTTGTTAAAATAATTCCAGGCCGCTTGTTTGGATTATTCCCTCATGTTAATCGATGTATTGAGGCTTTGCATTTGCTGTTCCTTCAAGGAAACCAAATATCTTTCTGTGCTTCATTTTAACAAGCTGTAACTTCAATTAGCCTTTTTTTTTTTTGCTATAAATTATGGTACATTTCACACAAACAATCACTGCCAAGTCATAAACAATGTTCTGTATAAATAAATAGGTACTCTACTGTGTACAAATCCCTTCCTGTGAAGCAATCTCTTTTTCTTTTTTTTGTCACAGTTCTGGTACATTGTACAATTTAAGACCACTGTGTTGGCCAACAAAAATGATGGACTTTATAGCAGTTACAGCAGGAAGAGACTGTATGATATAGATGCAAATTATATTTTATATGACATAATAATAATGAGGAGCAGGAAAATTGCAGCCACTTGGCCCCCTGTTGAATGCAAACTTTGTCCTGACTTAAAAACTGACATGACCTTTGGACTCATCTGTGTTTGAAAAGATCTCTTAAGAACATGAATAAATGCAATTCAATATCTAAGTTACAGTTTCCAGCTGTTTTTATTAGTACATGTGCACGCTTTTAATGTTTGACTTCATTTCAGTGACAAAAAGTCATTACTATTGTTGATTTTAAACTAAAGCAGAAAACTAAAGTGGCATCCATCTTGAAATGTTCAATCTGCACTTTGTGGCGTTTAGTTTAACTTGCATGCCAATTGTTGGAATGACAGCAGGACAAGACTGAATATGTATTTAATTAGAGTGTACACACAGACAACATATGAATGATATGACGACAATGAACCATTTAATGTAGCCTACACAAATATACTTAGACTTGCACAAACACAAAGGCAGTCACTTCAATGCGAAACAACACACTTTGTAAATTGTGTTTTAAACTGTTATGTGACTGTATTAATAATGAAAGTATACAATTGATTTTAACATCGATTAACACGTTGACATCGGACAGTCCATTAAAATAAAATAAAATCACTAACACGTTATTTTACAATTCAAACAAAATTAATAGTGTGAATATCTCAACCTTATTTTTTTATGGTGAAAGTATGTTCATACAGAAACACTTGTTTTTGTATATCATCTATGAAAATAAAACCTTATTAGTGTAAGCTAATAACACAAAATTAAAGTAAGGCAATCTTGAATAGACATAAAAACAATGTAAACATATATGTACTTTTCAACAACAGCAAAAACAAATACCATATTGGAGGTTGTGGGAAAACATTCGGGTTTGTTCATGTACTGTACTGACCAATCAACGATACAACTCATTGAAGTTTAAATATGAATATGTAAAATAAGATATACATTCTTTCCTTATGTATGTATGCCATCTGCTGTAAGTCATAAAAGCCCGCAAAAGTTGAGCTTGCCGTTTGCTTCTTCCCATCCATTGACTTTACCAACAATTCTTCTTACGTCACACCTTCTTCCCACCCTCCCCCTCCTCAGGCATGCACTCGTGCCTGCGAGCCACTGGCGGCACGTCCTCCGCGAGGGAAAGCGACAAGCCCGAGTTGTCGTTGAAGCAGGCGAAGGTGGAGAAAAATGCGGTGGAGCTCGCGGGAGTGGCTGAGGGCGTGGAGACGGGGGATGGAAGCAGGGATGACATGGATGCCTGGGAGAGAGCAGAGAAAACTTCTATTAACACTTGAATAAATAAATAAAAATGTATTATATCTATTTACAGCAGGGCATTGAGATACAAGTTGAATTCATTGAAATGTGTTCTAATGCGTATTTTAATGAAGAAAATTGCACTCAATAACTTACTTGTACTTTATAAAAGAAGTCACGCTTGAGTTTTAGGCAGACTATGTCTCGCTACAGCAGCCAATCAAATTGCATTGGGGCATGGCTTGCCTAAAACCCAAGTGGGGTGCATAATAATATCTCAACTCCTCCCTCAGTCATTCTACACAGAGGATAAAGAGCATATGACTGTGGGTACTGTTAACATAGATGTTAATTGGCATTAGTATTAAACTGTGTGAAGGGTTAGGGGTTAATTGTTTAATATTTGTCAAACAGCTGCTTATTGGCCACCATACAGTGCTCTTATCTTAAGTCTGCGCTCATAAGTCAAAGTGAAAGATCAGTCCCTTGCATTTTAAGACACCCCAGTAAATGTAATTTACAACAGCGGTTAAATAATCTGGACTGAGTCACATGATACAATTTACAAAATGAGAAATATGAGGTATTTGTTGACCTGCAGCGAGACGTTGGACTTGTTGATCTTCTCTTTGACTTGTGCCATGGCCCCTTTGAGTCCACTGGATTTCTCGGTCATCTCTAGGGCCGCTCTCAGGAGCATGGGAGTCTCGGGCCTGACAGGGGTGGCCTGGACCTGGGCAGGCTCTTTGGCTGCTTCTTTGGCCTCAGGTTTCTTCCCCTTCGTCAGCATCTTTCTGTGGGGAAAGAGAAATTGGATTACAATTCGCCGGTATCCCGACCGACGACAACCATACTTCTGTTCTAAGGTAGGATGACTGTTCTGTTCACTTTCGTGCTGAATGTGTATTTCGACTTTCTTGGTTGCTCTGTCCATTTAATATCAGAACCGCTTTTCCTTACATTTGTATAAACCATTTGTGAATGATGTTTGAGGCATAGAAATCTGGGTAGTTTTTTTTATTAAACAGATGGCCAAGACACAGCACTAGCTAGCAGCTAGGCTAAAAACACTCCCATAGTTACAATGAATACTGTCTAATAAAAAAATTCAGAATTTTTGTTTTTCTGTTTTACTGAAAAAAAAAAAGATTCCAAAAAGCAGGATAAAAATCTATTAAAAAACAACAACACCAACAACAAAAATACACACAAAAAACAAAGCTCCACCCCAAAAAATTGTCAGAAAAACAGAAGGTTTATTTATTTTCTACAGTACAGTAATGCAATATGCTTCCACACTCGGTACAACCTATAAATTATAAGGACATATCTCTTAATTCATTCAACAGTGAAATATTTGTGCAATTCTATACTTTTAACATCATAGAACAGATGGGGAAAACTATTTTTTGGGACCAACTCCCTGCTCATTGCCATTGACACTTCCTTTAAGTGTAAAGGATTATTATTATTATTATGTATTATTCAGGTGTCCCAATATTTCCGTCCATCTTTAGGTCACTGGAAGAGCCGTCTTTTGCGTACCTGGCTTTCTTGCGCAGCAGTTTCTTGGATTCAGGATAGTGGACCAAAATCTCGTTCAGGTCTTTCTTGTCCAGGATGAAGAGATTGGCAAAGCCGTGAGCAATCACGTTGGCGGTACGCCTGTTGCCCCCGCCCACTGCGAGCAAACTGCCAATCAGAGAGGAGGAAGGGTTGAAAAATTTAATGACTCAATAATACACACTTGGGTCTTTTAAAGCACATTTACAGAAAATCAAGTTTACCTAATCTCACCAAAGACGGAGCCGGCACTGAGAGTGACAAAAACTGTCTTCCCATCTGGTCCTCCAACCACCTGCACCTCTCCTGCCTTGATGATGTACATCTCCCGACCGACCTCGCCCTCAGGAGGGAACACAGCAAGAGAAAAATTATGGAAAGCATTTTAAAAAACTGTTCACAGGACTGACACATCGAGGCAAAAAAACAATAACAATTGAGACTTGCTAAGGGAAATTTAAAAGATCTACAGAATGTCCCTAAAGTCTGGAGTCTGGACACGAAGGAAAAAACATATCAAGTAAAAATCCAAGGATGATAGAGCCACTTTAAAATTCTTGTATTTGAATTTATTATTTTTGAAAAACTGCTACATCCCTGTTAAAGACGACTATCTTAGGATTTCCATGATTCTGGGGTGGCCCACATATCCCAATAGCAGTGGCGGTTTCTGGCATGTGCATGTGGAGCAGCATTGCTGGCCCAAACATGAGTTTGTTTGATTTTCCATTTGTGCAATACAACATTTGTGTTTTTTAATTGTCTTTTTCTCCTTAATTCTAATTCTTTACTTATTCTTATTTGTTTAGAATTACATATTTATTTGTGTCTTCTTTGCATATCTGGAATTACAGGGAGTCTTTGAGTTACGTCATTTCGATTTACGGCGCCCGTGCCTCGTCCGTAGCACCTTCTTTTTTGTTGATTTCCCGCAGTAATCACGCCATTTAAAAGTTATTTAAAGTTCTGTTGTTACCTCCAGCAACGGACGTCCATCGAGCAGGTCGGTTCGCCATCGGGCGCGTCACATTTTCGTGTTTAAATTTGAATTAGCTCCGCTCTGCCATCCGCAAGTAATGAATGTCCGTGCGGAAACACGAAATATTGATTCCGTGGACAATAGGATGCAAATGTTTGGACATCTTTGGCATGAACAGTAGATGTACTTCAATTGACGACAATGTGTACCTTCAGTTAAATTGTTGACATGATTTATTTGAATATAATGTGTTTGAAAATGTCATTTTTTGAAAATGTGTGTTCCACACCTTTTTGCAGACATAATCCCCTGGCAGGTAGACAACTGAGCGCAGGCTCTTTAACATATCAAAGATCATCTGCTGATCGCAGCCCTGAAAAAAGAAGGACAATTTGACTTAGTTGGTCTGTTGCATGGTATGTCTTTTTAGTGCCATGACATGGCGTGTACCTGAAAGAGAGGGACCTTGCTGACGATGGAGTAATTGACATCTATGGCGATGTCGAGACGCATCTTATCTGGCAACTGAGTCAGCAGCTCCTGCTCGTCTGGATAGTGAAAAGTGTTGCCACATCTATTAGTTTATGCATATTGTATATTATTTAGGGCTGGGTTAAAACAATTTAATCATCGATAGTAAATCGATTTTCCTTTTCTGGCCTGACATTGATTCATATAACCTAACCTTCAAATATTTACATGGTCCCAAAAACGTATTTAGACGTTTTATGTGTTTTTGAATGCTAGAGCATACATAAGGCTTTGATGCAGCCTCTGAACTGAAGAGAATGTTTGAGGCAATGGTAGTTATTACAAAAATGACCAGCAGGTGGCAGCAGAGTATAAGAGATCAGCCAGGGCCATGTTGCAAAAAGCTCTTCACTCACTGTTTTCAATGGATTTGTGAATAATGATGAAACTTAGCTATATTCTAATGCTAATTGCTGCAAAACGTAAACAGATAGAAATGTACCTTTTTCCCGATGAAAGAAGAGACTCTACTCTTTTTATTTTGGGTAGGGTCAATGTTTTTATATCAATAGAACACAATATTATGTGGGCCTTGCAAAATCTGTCAAAATCCAGTAAAACAGCTGGGAGTGAAAATGGCTGGGAGTAAATGAGTTCATATCTCTTTTTCCCCACAAATTTATAAGAAAATTTAATCTTAAAGGCCTTTTTGTGCCATTTTTCCTGAAATTTACTGTTTTCATCTCATCCTTGTAACACATGTTCTAATCACTTTTAAGGGATTAGAACATGTGTTACTTTCATTAAAAAACTAAATCATTTAACCAGTTACTGCCTCCACAAAATTTGATTTGGAAGCTAATGTTTGTGGCGTTTTTAATCAGGTCCTTGATATTTAAGAAGAATTGATGCTCCATAATTGGATTGAATAGAATCGAGAAAAATCCAAATCGAATCGATTGAGGAAATTAGAATTGATACCCAGCCCTAATAGTATTACATACCATACATGCATCAAGGGGCCATGAAATGAGTTACACCTGTATAATCTAAAGATATTCAAAATCTGCCAATACAAACGTAAGAATATTAATTTTCGACTGGCACCATCATGGCGGTAACATGTTCATTATTGTTGTGCAGTGGTGTTGCAGCTTCACAGGCACTGGCAAAAGTGAACCCGTAACCTTGTATGCTACTTGAAGGTCTCATTTCCTTACCCAGCATCCCTTGCGATTGCCAGGTGTAGTTGTACCAGGTTTTGACTCTGTTCTGGACATCTTTGGGGATGCGATATGAAGACATGTATTTAATGGTGTTGTCCATACAGGTACGGTAGTATGTCTGACTAGCTGTGGCCGCACCAACTACGTCACGCATCTGAGGAAGAACACCTTCATTATATACTGCACCATTGTGTTACTACTTTCTTATTTGTCTTTTGTGAACCCGACCTGGCCAATCATGATAGAAAAGGCAAAGACTCCCACAAAGTAGTTGATGAGCTGGAAGACGATCTCAAACAGGGTGGTAGGATCCGGCAGCCCCCCAATGGTGATGAGGGTCTTTACCGCAAAGTAGTAACAGCGAATGTAACTGTGGCAAGAAGACATCAACACAAATGATTTGTTTGCCGTCTTTCATCCGTGGAGCCAAACGAAACATGCAACGTCTGTTCCACTGACCTGTTGCCTCTGCCGTCGTACACCCACTTAGTGGAGCCCAATCCGTTGTAGGCGGAGCCCCAGTAGTAGAGGCAGGCGTTGCAGTGGAGACAATAGAGAAGATACGTGGTGGTCCGGATCACCCTCAAATACAAAAGATAAGAAATGACCACTTTGGGATTTAAAAGGATGCCAAAGATGAGGAAAAAGACCAGTTGGGACTTTTTAAACTTTTATTATTATTAGTATTATTATTATTATCATCATCATCATCATCATCATCGTCTGTATTAATTAATTAATTAATTAATGTTACTTTTGATCATTTTGACTTTTTTTATGTGTCTCTTTTATTACATCATGCATTTTAATGACTGGCTATTCTGCTACTCAATGTTCTTCTCTTTTTGTTTTAACCAAAATACACCATCAAGGTAGCCTCTACCATTTTTTTTGTTTTTGTTTTTAAATAAACCAACAAACGCTAAGAACAAACAAATGTATCTGGGTCATGGCACCAATTGAACAATTCTGTTGAACTTCTTTGATGCTACTTGAAAGTCTCATTTCTGAAGCAAAACTTGCATGGGTTAATTCACCAATAAACTCCATGTAAAAATATGCAAACGGGAAGTGGGATGTCATGTCGGCCTGTGACTAATCATCACACTCTGTACGCACATGTACAACATACAGTGATGACTGTAAAATGATTAAGTTCCATATTTGCTGATAGTCCTTCTAAAACCAAATTATTTCATATTCAATTACTTATATCCTTTCATCCATTTTGTAAACAGCATATCATAATGTTCAGGGTCACAGAGAGGTCAAGTCTATCCCAGCTGACCTCGAGTAAAGGTTAGAGTACACCTTGGACTGGGTGCCAGTCGATTACAGGACACATTACAGGACTAACAGTTAACAACAAGGTCAAGACAGCTCACCTGTAGACGTAGGCTTTGGTCAAGATGGCCTCTAAACGCTCATTGAATTCAAAGAATGAGTTGATCTAGTGAGCATTAATGGAAACTATTATTCTCCGTGCTATTAATGTCCATAATAAGGTTTTTGTTTGTTTGTTTGTTTTAATATAAAAATGCTGACCTTGAGTAACCGGGGCAGGCGCAAAAGAGGATTGATGCCAGTTCTGAAATAGAAGAGCTCTAGGGGAACAAGACTGGCCACATCAAACTGGAACACACGTAGTAAAAGTTCATTAGTGGGTTATTTTGTGATTAAGGTGGATATCATTGAATTTCAAATTTGGAAACAAGTGAAAATGTGAAGTTCATCCATTCACGAGCAGTTCCTATTTGCATGGATATTCAGACAAATACACAAGTGCCTAAGCATATAAACTCTTACCTTGAAACGTTTGGTTTTCATGTAATTCTTTCTCATTTCTTTTGTGTCACACTGTTGAGAAATGACAACATAAGGAATCATACACATGATAACTCTAGATCCAAAACAATTTTTCACAGCTGAGGCCAAATAAAAGAAAACAAAAAATGGCATTTTCACCGTGAGATAGCAATTAATGATGTCATATTTTGCCACTCACAACTATGTCCCCTCCACGGACAAACTGCAGACGTGGCTGAAAGACGGTGATGTCCAGGATGTAAATGAGGTCACAAAGGTAGTCAGTCAGCAGCCAGTAGTAAATATTGCCTGGAGTCTGGTAGGGGAAAGCCCAACGCACTGGGATGAACCACAGATTCCAGTTCCACGCCAGAGATACCAAGAACATCCACAGGACGTACATTAAATCTGGCAAAAGAGATGAGACAATGATCATGACACTACAAATAAAGTAGAATCTTGATTGGAACTTCTGTCAATGCTAAGCTAAAGCATGCTAATACTGCATTGAGGAGCATTGCTGATGGTGACGAAGGAGGGAAGAAGGGGGGGGGGGAGGGTTCTCACTGGTGAAAGGGTCGATGCTGGCGGGGAAGCGGAAGCGCGCAGAGGCTCGTGTCCGTCGAGTGGATTTCACCTGACGGTCGGACTTCTCATCTGCCTCAGTGTCGGCTCTTCCTCCTGATGGACCAGGGAGCTCCTCAGCATCTTCCTTGTCCACAGGCTGAGTAGCTGGAGCAGGCTGCAGCGCTGGGGCCTTTGGAGGAGCTAGTAACAGGACACAGGTCATCGTGAAGGAGGTCACACAAGCCACAGGTCACACAAAACTATGTACAGATATTTTTATTGGGGATGTAACGATTCACACCGAAAACTGATTAAACGCATAATTTCGATGATGTCAACACTTCTGGTGCATGATTGGATCCTAGCTAACCAACCCCAATCGCAAGTTGATTTGCATGATGTTCATGTTAAAAATGTTACATATAAGCAACCCAAAAAAAGCCCAGCAGGGAAAAAAATGCAGGCCTGAAGGGGTTAAATTATGCATCAATGTAAAAATAAAATAAAATAAAATAAATACAAATAAAAGTATCGATTCACAGCTTCATGTTAACTGTTAGTTGTGCCTTGCGCAGTTTTTCATCGTTTCTAGTCGGACCCTTTTTGGGTCCGGACACATTTTCCAAGTAGCGGCGCCTCTGTAGACGCCAGTAAAAACTTTAATTTAATGTTTTAAGTTTTGGAAGTGGCCCCTTGTTTACTTAATGGCGCACTTTATCGTCTGTGTGTTTAACGCCTGTGGCCGCCCGCTGTATCAGATGAACCACACTTGTTGTGAAATACGTGTCGCTGATGTAGCGTCTTATTAGTCCAGTTGATGGCCTCATTGCTACATTTGTTAAACAGACATCTGGTCAGTCTATGCGAAAGAAAAAAAGTAAATGAATCAACACGAATCCTCAACAAGGCTTCTTGAGCTTCATTCTTCATACTATCTGCCTTCACTGCACAAAGCTAAGAACGTGTTGCGAGGGCAGAATATTAATCTTAACCACAAAACACTGATAACAAGACAAAATGTAGTTAAACCGTCAAAATTATTAGTTCATTTTTGACTTTTTTTTTCTAAATAAATTTTATGTTTTTACAAGGACAAAATGCAGATGTTAAAATAAAAACATATTTTGAGTCATTTGTGGGGGGGGGGGGTGGGGGGGGGGTTGACAAATCAAAAATTGGGAACGTAAAAATCGAATCAAATCAGGGTTGAGTGAATGGTTACATCATATCCCTAATTCATATCTTATAGCTTCAAACAATGACAGATGAAAACATTGAATGTCACTCACAGAGGATGATGCTGTCCTCATCAGAGCTGTCAGGGTCTATGAGTTTCTCTTTTGCCTTCTCCGTCCTCTCTTTAAACATGCGGACCAGCTCCTGAAGGCGCTCATTGACCGCCGTGCTGGTCTGACTGGCGGACGATGACGGACGTTCTCGCAAGCTTCAAAATCAAGACGCATGTCATCGTGGGGACGCCTTCTATCTGCCGTGTATGTGTGTGGCTGTGTGGGACTCACGGGTCATCAAAGCTGTGGATGCTGGACTGGCTGGCCCAGGCTCTGACCGGGACGCGTGCTTCCTCATCATCATCTTCACTTTGAGATTGCAGCCTCCTACTAAGGGAGAAGAGTTTGAGACAGGTTTTGTCACTGTTTCATACTGTCTGCTGTCGCTCATGACACTGTGATGGACGGCCGCAGCTGATAGGGAGCAGCAGGAAGTGGATGCAGCATAACGACAAGACAAAATAGACCCTGGTGGAGCTAGATATTCATGATGATGCCCAGATAATGTTATGATTTCAAACACTATTGTTGTGCATGATTGGGGCAAAGTTTAAGAAACAGTAGTGAGAGTGTGGGAAAAATGAATACAGCCACAAAAATCAAATGAGGAAAGAAGGACAACGTGTAGTGGACACATTCATGCAGCCAAACTGCAAGGCTGATCAATCCATTTATTGACTTCTGCCTCTATGTGCTAACAAACAGTAGCTGAAATAAATTTGTGGCGTCACAATCACAACAAATGACAACAGCAAAACAAGCTTTACAACTCATTTGAACATCACAAAACATGACAATAAAATTGTGTTCTGCAAAGACCGTGTGCGTGTTTTGTTTTTAGAATTTCACATTGTCCTTAATATAGTTCTTTTTTTTAATTTTTATGTTACTTTAATTATACTGCAAATTGTACACACACAATAGTATCTGCAAGACACTTAAAGCACATTACAGGAGAAGGGACAGTCGAGGGCAGAAGAGACAACAATAGGAACATGTGAACCATTTCGTTCCAATCCATGCTGAATAACTCTAAAAAATAAATTCCAAATGAATTGCTAGTCATTTCATTGTGGACAGAAATGTTTCACTCACAGACAAGCATGCAGTGATATATCAATTTGAAGCTATGCTCACTGCAGAACGCATCAAAGCTATACTGTAGAATACACCTGTGTGTCTATAGTACACTGCAGGGCTCATTAAAGTCAACAAACAGATGTTGAGCAGACCACATTACTACAACTACAATTCAAACAATCCATGTGGCCTTCTTACTCTTTATCTCCTTTGCTGCTTTTGCAAAAATAAGAAGACATTAAGCACACTCATTAGAGATGGTCAACATTTTAAAACAAAACATTACAAATAGTTCTTATTATAATATAAATGTGGATGTCTTCTCTGCCTATCCCTTCTTAATATATGTGCATACTAGGACATAGTCACCACTATTGCATAAATACACCTTTATTTAACACAAGTATATTGTTGTCTTTAACTCTCACCTCTGCCGACCTCCTGTTGGGGTGACGGGGACAGTCAAGGTTGTCAGTCTAGGATCCTGCGGGGTGAGGAGTTCCTCCCCTTTCCCATCCCCAGCTTTCTTGCAGTGCGAGTCGACATCCTCGACGTTGACTGCTGGACGGAGGCTGAGTCTAAAACTGTCTGTGGGATTTTACAGAGAGAGGTGACACGGGATATGTTAGAAACAAAGCCAAGAGGTTGATCTGCACATGAATGCACGCAGCAAAGCAGGCCAAAAGCAGAGCTTGATGGGGCACGAAGATGTAGAAAAGGGTACACCCTAATGCCTGAGGATCTCTGAATTAGGCCATCTATAATTGTATTCTAGAGCTCATCTAATAAACGAATCAATCTGGATCATCTGGCTCAGCTCTGCCACCCTCAATAAATGCAAAATGTGTCCTCTTTACCAGTGTGAAGACGCAAAAGCAGTATCAAAGCGTGATTAAAGTTCAATTTTTTCAATAACGCTACTGTATATAATAAAGTAACCCAACAGAATAGTAACTTTAACTCATTCAATACCAGCCATTTTCACTGAAGCAACCCCCTTCGCTCCCGGTTGTTTTACTGGATTTTGACTGATTTTGCAAGGCCCGCAGAATATTCTGTTCTATTGCTATAAAAACATGGAACCTACCAAAAGAAAGAATAGAGTTTCTTCTTTCGTCAGGAAAAAAATATATTTGTATCTGTTTCCGTTTTGCAACACTTAGCATTAGAATATAGCTAAGTTTAATCATTATTCACATTCCTGGTGAAAACACTAGCAAAAAGAGCTTGTTGCAACATGGCCTGCGTTGATCTCTTATACTCTGCTGCCACCTGCCGGCCATTTTCTGTAAAAACTACAATTGCTTTAAGCAACCTCTTCATGTCAGAAGCTGTATCAAAGCCTTCTGTATGCTCTAGCATTACAAAAAAAACATATAAAGAATTTTTGGGGAGTATTCAAAAACATATTTATAAGTTTTTGGGTTTAAATGAGTTAAGAAGTTGAATTTTGCGGCCCACTGATTCACCTGAGCGTCTTACTGGCGAAATGTGCGAGTCATCTTCGATGAAGAAGGCCGGGTTCGAGAGACCCGAAAGCTGGCGGGGCAGCGAGTTGAGCTGCTTCGACGGGGGGCTGACAATGGGTGGCAGGCGGGGGTAGGCGGGGACGTTGGGCAAGTCAAGGACGCTGCCGTTGGGCGAGGACGGAGACGGGGAGCGGGAGCGAAGATGATGGTGAGGAGGAGAAAGAGGGCCTTGTCTAGCAAACGGGTTGAGTTCCAGGTCCTGCTTTTGTTTTTGCTGCTGTTGTCGTTTTTTAGGCATCGTGAGGCATAAGGCTGTTGAGACGGCTCCGGATGTTGCCGAGGTAGTCCTGCGTTCTGCTGGGAAACTGGGAGAGCTTCTGAGGAATGCTTGCCAAGCTCCGGTGGGCCGCGGTCAGGCCGGAACGGGCCGCGGACGTGGCGGCGGAGGCCGCGGGCAAGAGCTCGCTCAGACTGCGGGCAATGTCTCGAGGAACCTGCGTGAGTCGGATCTGAGAGAGCTCTTGGCGCAGCTCGGGCGGCAGAGAGGGTAAATGCTTGGTGATGTCGGACAGCTGGGCGGGTAGTTTAGGCATAGGGGGGATCTTGGGACGGGAGATGCCGTTCTCTTTGAAGAAGGCGTTGATATTGCCCAGGCACTCGGAGGTGTGGGGGATGCGCATCAGGCAGCTCTTAAATGCATCGCAGCTTACAGGCGCTACAAAGGAGACAGGTGGATAGCAAACACTTTATACTGTCAGCAATCATCTTGGGATGCTTATAAAGAGGAGCTCATGCTATCATTGAATACATTCCTAGTCTGTAGATTAATGTTGTCTATTTCTGTCCGCTAGGGCTGGGTTTAAAAACTCCAATAATCAATATCGAATCGATTTTCCTTTCAAGCCCGATATCGATTAATAAAATGCTATATATCCCTTTTATTTTCTTGAAATTGACTGTTCACGCGAATTTAAAAGTAATTTCTTACATTTATGAAAGACCTGGCTGACTTATTGCACTTAAAGACAATTCAGAATCTTTTAAATGTATAATTATTGAATTAGATTATGAAAATAATTTCATCTCATCCTTGCTGAAGTGATAACACGTGTTACATTCATTAATAAACTAAATCATTTGACCAGTTACGGCCTCCGCATTTATGGAGTATTTATCATATCCTTGACATTTAACTCATTCACTCCCAGCCATTTTCACTGAAGCAACCCCCTTTGCTCCCGGCTGTTTTACTGGATTTTTTTTTTAACAAAAGAAAGATTAGAGACCCTTCTTTCATCAGGAAATAAAAGTATATTTGGATCTGTTTCCGTTTCACAGCAATTAGCATTACAATATAGCTAAGTTTCACCATTATTCACAAACCTGTTTAAACTGTGGGGAAAAGAGCTTGTTTTCAACATGGCCTTGGTTGATCTATTATACTCTGCCGCCACCTGCTGACCGTTTTTGTAATAACTACCATTCTTTCAACCGTTCTCTGCAGTTCAGAGGCTGCATCAAAGCCTTCTGTATGCTCTAGCATAAATAAAAAAACATAAAAAACTTTGGAAGCATGGCAATATTTAAAATTGAAAATATTCATATGTTTTTGGAGCAAATGGGTTAAGAAGAATTGATGTGCTATAATTAATCAATATCGGATTCAATTGAAGTGAATCGAATCGGGAAAAATAGAAATGTAATCAAGCTAAACTCTTGTGAATCGAAATTGAATCAAATGAGGGAATTAGAATCGATACCCCGCCCTACTCTCTGCTAGTATAACAGCAGCCAATAGAAGGCACACACTGTGTAAAAATGAGCTAGAGTATATCCAAATGACACTTACCCCCACACTCGTCTTCGGTGGCATCCTTCTGCAAGAGACAAAACAAATAAATTTTTTACAAAGGATCAAGAATATATGCCTGGAAGGATTGCGATATTATCTGTCTAAATGTGTTGCTCCACCATTTGTGTTCAATGCATTGCTTCTACAACCGTGTCTATCGATGCATTTCGTATTGTTTGTAAATGTTAGACCAGTGGACTTAGTTTTAAAAACAATGTGGTTGTTCCCCTTCTTTTGTTTATTAGTGTGACAGTAAAGTGGCATGAAACAGCTTGAAGCCTCGTTTTCTGATTCACAATTTGCCAAACTGCTGCTTATTGTGAAATGAACAAAATTGTGTTCACTCAAAGTCAACCCAAAAATTTTCTTTACAATAATATCTTGTATGACCCAAAAACTCATCAATATTGTGGAATATACATTAATCAGAAAATTCCACCCGTTTTTATCTATCTCAGGGGCGGCCATTTTGTCTCTTGCTGTCGACTGAAAATGACATCACAGTTGCTCAGGGTTCAGATAATGACCAATCACAGCTCATCTGTTTTCTGAAGCTGAGCTGTGGCGAATTGTTAACATTTGTCTAAATTATATAAATATAAATCATGCATGTTCCACCAATGCCCAGATGAGTACAAAGAGCCCTGACGGCACAGCCCAAAACTCCAGCTCAGACCCCAAGAAAACTGGAAAAAATGAAATTAAGAATTTATTTAGGCGCAGGCACCCTCTTGACACAAAGGCTGCAGTTACACTTTAAGCCAGAGGTGGCAGTCACGAGTAAAAAAGTGACACCCTCCGCAATGCACCTTTAAGTCAGCCCTGAGCAACTGGGACGTCATTTTGTGACACATTAGCTGCTTAAGTCATATTCCACAAGCACAATATTATTCAGAATGCTATTTAGACGCGTGGGGGCATACACAGCATATTATTGTAAAGAACATTTTTGTGTTGACTTCCTCTTTAAAATAACGCTCGCAAGTCTAAGCAAAAACTCGGCCGAACGATGTTCTCGTATATTTGCACTTGTATCTCAAGGCACCACTGTCCTGTACTGTATGTGTCTCATATATCCGAATCAGCTATACATTTAGTGTATATGTCATTGCATGTGTGTTGATTACTTTTTTATCAGTCTTGGCGTCTTGAATGTCTTTGTCAGCTTTTTGTGGCTGCTGGGTTACAGGCTCAGCTTGTGAAATCTCTTCTTGTCTCTGGACCGCCGCTTGTTGAACGCGCTCCGACTCAGACTCAGAGGCCTTCACTGGTTGGGGTCCGGGAGGGGGAGATGGGGATATCGCTCGTGGCTCGACCTCCTTTTTGGGCTCTCCTTTGTCTTTCATTTTGGATGACATGGAATTAAAACAAAACAAAGTTGGAGTTATCATATGGTGTAAATTTGAAGCTTGGTGAGAATGTCCTTGTAGTGAAAAGAGTGTGTGTCGTGCAATTTAGGCTTAATGTCTGTCATTCTATACCTTCTTCACCTTCTTCAATGATGGTTTCCTCTTCAGCGTTGCTTTCTTCCTGCTCCTCAACAACAAGAAGCTCCTCTTTGCTGTAGGTAGAAAGCATTATTTCCCTTTTTGACTTTTTAAAAATAAGTTAAATAAATAAATAAATGTTATGTGCTATTATGGAAACATGGTTTAAATCTTTAATAGGTTGTTTGTATTACTTGTTTTGTTTGAATTTGTATTCCTTTTTAGTAGCGTCACTTGCTACCAAGCAAAAACAAACGTGTTTGCTGGTGTCTTTGACTGATTGCTTGACATTGGCATCACTGCTAACGGTGTTGTATAATGTCAATGTTTGAAAACGAGGATTGGACGTAACATTTCACAGCAGATGTAATCAAGAGGGTATAGCATTCAGTCAATGTATGGACATTACTTTGCTAGAGCAAAGGCCTTTGCATAATGCCTGATTTACATCACTTAATAGCAACCTAATATTATTTTCCATATTCTGACAAAGCTCTTTTTATCATAATCAATACATAAATTGGTCAGTCCAACTAAAAATGCTCTTATCCATAAGTTCCAGACAAAATTCTCCCTCTGTCTTCATTATTATTACATTCACATTAGTACATTACATAGGGCAGTGTGTGTGGACATGCACTTTCCCCCACTCTTGGATTGCTGCTATGTACCGTACCAAACACAGTGGCAACAAGTGATTTGGCCATCACATGTAACAGATTACAATTTTGAATATCGACATCAATGAAGCTGCAAAGTAAGATTAGCATTCAATAATAAGCGTCAACTGATGACGTCAGGCTATGTTCACGTTTTACGTAATACTCACTTTTATCCGTCAATGTTCATGATGTGTCTGTTTTAGGAAAAAAACCCACCAAGCATCTGATTTATAAAACTAGGATTCCAGGTTATTAAAAAAAAAAAGAGAGATTTCATTAAAATATAGTCAAACAACGGGCTAAATATTCCATTTGATCTCTTTCTTTCCTCATTTGCGTGTCAGGTCATACAAAACAGCAGCATCAGGTGTGCAGGTTGTCGTGGGAACCACGGGGACCGGGGGAAGGGAAGGTTGGTGCGTGAAAAAGGGGGAGGGCTGACTAGGCTGTTGCTAAGGGAAGCTGCGGTTGCTAGGCATGATGCTGTGATACTGAGGCAGCATGTGCACAGGTCACATAACAAGACAGCCGTGGGATTTGGAACCAATCAGCACACTGACTCATTACAGAGAGAACTGAATTGATCCCATTTTACAGTGTTGTGGTTGGGAATCTCCTTCATTTCGGGAGACAAATGACAAAAATATCTACAAATTTTGTAGCAGACGTAGCAAAAGTGCATCAAAGGGTCCTACAACAACTTTCTTTTCAACCTTCTTTGACTTACGCAATGATGACTTGATGATTCACTTGTTGTAAAACTTGCAGTCTGAAAACAGTGAGCACAGTCATGTGTCAAGTTCCCATACCACACCACACGTCATATCACATGATCCAAAGTGACGAAAAGGAAGGCATACTCTGCATCAGGCTCTTCCAGCAGTTCTTGGCTACCCAGTAAGAGTTTGATGGACTGACCCTCGCCGGCCAGCTGTCGGACGGCCATCTCGGCCGCCTGTCTCGCCACTTCTGCGGCCATGAGGGCCATCTCCTCGCGCTCCTGCAGCAAACTGACAACATGCTTTGCGTTGAATGGCATGGCTGGGAGCCGCTCGTGTGCCATCTTAGATTTGTGCTTAAATCTCGAGTGTGAACTGCATAGGTTGGTTCCCTTTGTCCCTTGAGAAGAGTAGGCATCCGTTTTCATAGTATAAATAGAAGTATCTAATGTGCCATATTTGTGTCGTGTGTCTCCATTGGAGAAACTGCTACTCATACAGAATAACGAAAGTGTCATTAAAGGCTATGAATAGAGATCTTGACATCACGTGACTTTTTCTGAACTTTTTCCACCCCTCTGCGGCAGGAAAGTATTGGCACAGCATTAATGGGCTACAATGGCGTGGAGGGCGAAAACTAGCGTTTATCCATCAACTTTCCGCCCAAGAGCATTGAGAGTCACTTTGATGAAAAGGACATGATATACATGCGCGAGGAGGACATGTTGGACTGCCAATGAAGTGTCAGGAGGGTTTTTTTCCCCCCCATCCTGGCGACGCTGCTAACGTGGAATTACCTCCTCTGTTGCCGGTGAGTGCTTTCAAATCTGATCATACAAAGGATTTATTTCCCCTTTATGTGTGGTCAAAATGCCATCGAAGTTGGCAGTTTGACGCAAGTCTTGGCAGTGTTATTTAGGTACGCTAGCAACTTAGCGTCTGCTAATTCGGCCGCAGCTGCTGCCATTTATGCCGTAGAAAGTCTTCTTTATGGTGTTGGTCAGATATTAAATTCAACTGTGTTAATATCTGTTAAACCGTAGTAGCACAAATGAATGAAATTAATGTGGTAACATTTAGCATCTGCTGATTTAGCCACCATGAACAAAGGGCAACATTGGCTACACATTGGTTCCTCTTTTGGTAGCCTGGAGCATACTGGATCCTTTTTTTTTTTTTGCCTCCTCTCGTTGGGGCAGTTGGTCCACAACAGCTGTCAATCATTGTTAAAGTGTGGCGTTTGCCCTTTACGCAAGCGTTGTATATGCTGCCAAAATAGTTACGCTAACGGCCATTTTAGTAAGGGTGATGTCAACGTCAGGATCTCTTTTGGCCAGAATTCCAATTCAAGAGGTCATATGTGATCACTTAAAGAGGATAATGAAAATAGACTTTACAATTGTTTGCATGCAAATAGTTGGCTCTCTGAAATTACCAACCTCCCATTAAATGTGAAAACAAACAAGTAAATGCACGGGAGGGAGTGTGGGGGCTCATTAATGCTCATAGATTTTTTTGGAATGGTTGCTTGAGTGGTCACAAGGCTGAGTAGGCTCACTTTGTCGCATGTCCTACTCCGCCCCGGTAGTGATGGTAACAAAAGAGTCAAAACCACCACCACCAAACGGATTTGAGCTGAAGTATGACATGCAGAAAGTAGATGCTTTTGTCCATTGTGTATCCTGGTCAAAATGTCTGATACCACAGAACTGTTTTAAATTGTGGGGGAAAAATGTATGTCTGTTAAATTCATGTTCATAATGGACCCAAATTCTTCACTTTGGAAGTAGTACTGTACTTTAAAAACTAGGGATGTTTAATACCACCTGTTTTTCAGACCAATACTTGTATGAGTACTCAATTCTTGAGTAGTCATCATTTCCTCCAAAAAGCATTGACAGAAAATTCCAAAGAAAGATATATACATCCCAATATAGCATTTTTTCTTAAAAGTACACGAAATTAATGCCAATTTTCTATTCTTCTTATTTCTAACATCTAGTTCCTGATCATAAAACAGCCACAAGAGGCCGTCACGAGTACTGATACCTTGAAATAAGGACAGGTATCAGCCCGATACCGATAACTTGCCCATCCCTAATAAAAAACATAATAAATAATGCAACATGATTGTCAAATATAAGAATTTTAACATCACACAACCAAAATTTCCGTTACAATGATTATGTTGTATAAGCCTACTCTTATTCCACAAATATCACATTTGTGGAATAAGAATTACATTTGTGGAATAAGAAGTATGAAGCAAAATTCACCCGTTTTTATCCATCTCAGGGGCGGATATTTTTCTAGTTGCTGCTGACTGAAAATGACATCACAGTTGCTCATGGCTCAGGCAACGACCAAGCACATCTCAGCTGAGCCGTGATTGCTTACGACCTGAGCCCTGAGCAACTGTGATGTCATTTTCAGTAAATACAAAATGGCAAAAGGGCCCAGAGAAGAATAAAAACAGGTCGATTTTATGCATATTCCACATACACAACATTAATCAGAATGCCATGTTTAGACTACATAGAACAAATTAAGAAAATTTTAGGGTTGACTTCCCCTTTAAAGGATCTTAAAATGGTTGACCGTTTAAAATTCTGCGGGAACTTACGTCTTTATGTGAGGTCAATACATTTTGTTTTTTTTCTCAAATAAAAAAAAGGAAATGTAGATATTAAAATACATCTATTAAATGCCATTTTGAAAAGTACAAGGTCAAGCGGTAATGTTTTGTCACAGCTTGTTTATGATCAGGATTAAAATAAAAAATTAAATAAAAAACACAGCGGACATCACATACAGCAGATGGCTCACCCTTAAAACAATCAATCAAAAAGTCAAATTTGTCTGAAGTCTGCTTTCTACTTTTCTATTCTATTTATATTTTTACAATTATTTTAACCGCCACTTGTAGAATTGACCAAATAAATTAGATCACACGAATTTAAAATTGCAAGTCTAAAAAACAAATGTAAAAATGACCATTATGAGAACGTACCGTTCCTCCATGGTGGCTAAAGCCACAACCTCGGCCTCCCGCCTGATGTTTTCAACGAGCGGTGTCCAGCGGCCTGTCTGGGTCTCCGCATCCTCCCGAAGAATTTGAGCCAAAGCCGGATGGGATGTTTGTGGTACTTGGCTTGTCTCAGCACACCTGTGGAGGTGCATGGAAGAACTGGACCGTCTCCTCTGTGCCACGGTCTGCTGCGTGTGAGCTGACGTGTCGTGACCCTCGTTGTCTGAATCCACGTCTTCTAACACCATGTCAGGATTGAGTTTGGTAGAGGCTAAGAAACGACGGCAGGTCATTTTGTGCGGAAAGAAAACAGTGGAAAATGAAGTATTTACACAAAACGAGAAAAGTCACACGCTGAGTTTTTATTCATCTCAGCATTTTTGAATGACAGCTTGTTGTTTTGATTTGAGAATGAAAGGATGATTCACATCCCATCGAACACCGCGACATACATCCACATGTCACATTTCACAGTTCAAGGCCAAAGAAAAATAAGTGCATCAAAATAGGCCTTATTCAGTATTTTGTTACATTTAACGTCTTTGTATAAATTACCAGACATGCATAAAACTGTCTAATGGAACTCGGCCAGCATTGAATAACACTCAAAGACAATCTCTCTCAATATTGAGTATAAATAGGGTTCATTATGTAACATGGTTTAGATCAAAATACTTTTCATGTAGTCCAACAAGTAACACTATAAAATATATGCATAGCTGCCATTTAATCAAGCATAAATCCATTTTATTATTTTGTCAGAAATGTGGGAAATGTACTTATGTAATTATACTTCGTGTGACATCTTTTTTCATCATCTATTTCTCCTTTAGTTGACACTTAGAGGCATGAATGTGACAAATATGTATCGACTAAAGTACATAAAAGAAAACGAGAAATACAATTCTACAGAACGTCCATCCATATTCTGTCCCACTCATGATCTCAAAGGTCGCTGGTGAGATGAAGTTTACCCCAACTGACTTTGAGCGAGAGGCACCCTGAACCGATTGCCAGCCAATTGCAGAGCACATACGGACAAAACAAACACTCACATTCGCACCTGAGGACAATTTTGAGTATTCAATTAACCCGAGAAACCTGATTTTGGAATGTGAGAGGAAATGGCCGTGAATGAAAAAGAAAATATGACTTTCAACAAATGCTACACATTAATATTGAACTGTATTGAGTACAGGTATGGTGAGTTGAAGATTATTGCAGCTGCCTTGCCTTGTGTGTATCATTGTGTGCGTATTAAGAAGCTGCAGTAGTGCCACAAATCTTAATGCAAAGTGCTGATAAGCGTTTCTATATACTATATGCGTGAGAACGGTAGCGTCCCCCAGCCGTCTCCTCCTGCTGTTCAAGGGGCTCGCAGCGCCTTTCCCCCTGAAACAGAAGGAGAAGAGGTACTGAGTTAGGCTCCCAACGTCCTCACTGTGGGAAAAAAGAAAGAAAAAAAATACAACTACTTGGCTGTCCTGAACTGTGAATTGTGACATTTGAGGAAATCACTGAGCTATCAAAATGGATTGATTGTCTGGTATTGAGTACAAGTCTAAAGAGAGACTCACCTTTCTTTAGAACATCTGCCGTGGCCTGTGAGCAGAGCACAAAATGTTCAATTCAGTGCGCAGAGAAGGAAGGCAAAGATGCAAGATTGTAGGTCAACATGAAAAATAAAAAGGCCAGAACTTACCTCAGTGTCATTTTGCAGTGGAAGAACTGGCTGAGGGAGCTTCAAGCCAAGCCCTGACACGAACCAGCCAACCACCCTGAGAAGAAACGCTCCAATTAACCACTCCTTCTTAATTCCGATCTTTTACATTGGATATCAAAAGCTACGTACCACTAATAAAATGCCAGGAATGATAAATCATTCCAGTGTGCACAACCTTTTATTACTGCGAAATGGCTGTGTTCTGAATTAATCAATCATAGTAAACTGATGGAATGGGTGTCAGCACAGACCTGCCGCCGGTTAAATAACAATAAATGAATTTTCAGATGCTGTAGACTTTTTGCTTCCTGGCAAAACCTGAATGTTCTGTGATAACACTTGACTGATATTTGGAACAGTTCATAACCCCCCCCAGTTCCAGCTCGGAAAAAAACAAAAAACAGCCATACGTATGATGCGGCCACCGCTATGCCACTATGCTTCACTGTATGTATGGTGTTCTTTTGGAGATGAGCAGTGCCGTGTTTGTGAACTATGGAATTATGGCCAAAAACTTTCATTGGGCAATTTTGCTATACTGCAGTCCAATAAAATGTACGAAAACAAAATGTGTAAAGTTATATGCAGTTTAATATAAAATACATAAATCTTAAAATTACAGTGTGTAAAAAAGACAACAATGTATGTAAAGTAGAAAAAAATGAAATAATTTGAGTAAATAAATACAATAAAAAGTATGTCAAAGTAAAAAGATTATATAAAGTTTGAAATGAAGAATGTGGAGAAGAATGCAAAGTATAATATGTTGAATCAAAGTATGTAAAAACGAAAAAGTATGTAAAGTAGAAAAAGTGTGTGATGTTGAAAATGAAGTTTGCAAAAAAACAAGGAATGCAAAAAACAAATAAAGAATGTATGATAAGGAGAAAGTGAGGACTTGAAGCAGAAAAAACAATGAAAGGATGTAAAAGACAAACTGAATACATGCAGTGAGACAAATCAAAAGGAGGTCAACCTACGCTGAGGCCTTGCTATCAGTGTCCAGTGAGATTCCACTGAGAGATTCAGCAGGTGGAGAAAGAACTGCAGAACAAATGACATGAAATGAGAAAAAGCATGTGAGTGACAAAATGATAAAGTGGCTTGTGATGTTCAAATAGGTTCAAGATGTGACTCTTCCCACCAAGGAACGTAAAGTATGTACTTTTGTCCAAAGATGAGCGGGGATTCTTTTTGGGTTTGGGCTCAATGGGCATGGAATTGGCAGGGATTAGAATCGGTTGAGGGATCTTCTGCTTTATCCACGTCACCACGCTGCAGCCCATAAAGACAATTGGAGTCACATGACATGATCCGTTTTTGCTGTGACGGTGTCAAAATGTACAGCAAGAGCTGAATAACACTCACTTTGGGGGGAATACGGACTGACTTTCCTCCTCTGCCTCGTCTTCTGATACCATTTCCACCACTGGGATGTGTGGGAGCGGGTCATAATCTGGACATATGGACACTGGAGAATTACTGTTAGGTCAATTTTATTCATATAGCACACTTCATACACAAGGCAAAGGAAAGGAACGAAAGGAAGAAAGAAACTAATAGTGAAATAGATGTTTTTAATGTTAGAAAGACCTTAATCAAAGGTATGGGAGAGAGAGAGAAAAAAACATTTATAGTTGGGGCTGACTGGGGGGGGGGGTGTCAGCTCTTTTTTTTTTATTATCTTGTTTTGTTTTGGTTTTGACTGAGTTTGTACATAAATCAGAACATGTTGTAATCTAACACTAGCCTATAGCAATGTAGCTATAAAATCAGAATTACAGTACCTATTATCTACAGTATCTATCACACTGACAAAAGACTAAACTTACCTGGCATTGTTGTAACTTCATACACCTGTAACATACACACACAGAAAAACAGCATCATGTGTAAAACCTTATGTTTTAATCATAAAATCTTTTTTTTTTTGCTTTTTGCTTTTCTTTTTTTAATCATAAAATCTTAAAATCACTCGCACGGTCAATAGTTTAGTTGGGATAGCGTCAATGCCACTGTTAGCATTCAGAGATACTGTATGTGCTTGTCCAAACTTGCTTTGGACCTGCTCTAAAATAATACAAAAATGCTTAGTTAAAGACAATCCTAAAATACAGATTATTTTTGTTACCTCTACGATAACCTTACTGTTGTCAAAGTCTTAATGGACTTTTTTTGTTGTTGTTGTTGTAAATGTATCCTTTCAAAGGGAGAAGGTCTCTGTAGTTAGACCAAAAAGGACAACACATACTGTACATCTTGCAGACAAACAAATCTTGAGAGATTGATTTAAATAGGTTAATTGCCTAATTGGGTAAAACCCTTCTAAACTCCTTGAACCCACCATTTATGCATTATTGCATTTGTGTTGCAGGACAGAACAATCCACTGTAGAGTTTGAAATTCCCCCCAAAATATTTAGAGTCGATTTAAAAAAGAAAAAGATACAGCTTCGTCATTGGCTGCTCTTATTTTTGTTTTTTCTTTTGTTTATTATACTGTATATTCTGTCATTGTTTTTGAATTTACACATACTTAACATGATTAAATAGCTGTTTTTGGAAGCCCGTGAGACATCATTAGTTGTTTGAGTTGAGTGTTAAATATAAAAACAACAACAACAGCAACAACAAACCTCCGTGTGCTCCTCTTGGTTGCCATCGTTGACTTCTCTGTACTTGTCGTCAGGTTGTGGCAGCACCTTGGTCAGACTATGAGTGACCCATCCCATCACTCCGGACCTGGGAAACATCCAGCATCAAGCCATTCACCTTCTAACGCCAACCACACAATGTGAACTTTGCTAGTGAAAACGTTACCTTTCTCCATCCACAACAGACTGCCAGTGAGGGAAAATAAATGATTATTTAACAGGCAAGAAAAGCTCTAGCTTTTTGATGAAACAGATTTGTGTATGTAATGCCTATGCCCCATTTGTCAATAATATTTTAGTCTTCATAAACTTTTTAACCAGGACCTCTAAATGCTCACGAGAATTTAGCAGTAAGTAAAGCACTGTCACTGTGAACACTGTCTTTGGGCCAAGTGATGATTTTTTTAACAGATATGTTCAGTTCAGTTTGTTCGACCCTGTAATAACTTCTCTAATGAGTAGGGATAGGCGAGTGCCGATACCAGGTATCAATATCGGTTTTGATATCAGCCTTATTTTAAGGTACTGATATTCGCAACGGTGGCCAAAATACCAGTATCGGACGCCCTCTTGTGACCTTTTTACGTTCAGGAACTAGAAATTAGAAGAAAGGAAAATGTACATGAATTTTGTTCAATTTGAACTCTTTTACTTTTTAATTTTCACTCGCTACTGGCTGTTTTACTGGATTTTGACCGATTTTGCAAGGCCCATAGAATATTGTGTTCTGTTGCTATAAAAACATGGAACCTATCAAGAGAAAGATTAGAGTCTATTTTTTCATCAGGAAAAAAAGAATATAATCTGTTTCCGTTTTGCAACAATTAGCATTAGAATAAATCAAGTTTCATCATTATTCACAAATCTGTTTTGTATTGGTATTGTGACTAATCAAGAGTTGAGTACCCGTACTGGTATCGGTCTGAAAAAAAAAAGTGCTATCAAACATCCCTTTTGCCTACTAATGATGAGTGCCACTGTACTTTTTTTCATGAAATTTATGAAAATGTAAATTAAACCACCTAATCTCACCTATTTTTATAAAAAAAATTATTGATGAAAAGTAGTCCAGTTTAGACACATTGTGGCATCAGGGGTCACCAACTCCGGTCCTCGACAGCACCTATCCAGCATGTTTTGGATGCTTCCCTCTTCCGACACACCAGTTTCATATTATGAGCTCATCAGCAAGCTCTGCAGGAGCCTGATAATGATCCTGATCATTTAATCAGGTGTGTTGGAGTAGGGAAACCTCGAAAACATGCAGGACCCTCCAGGACCGGACTATGACACCTGTGAACATTACAACTGCAAAATTCATCAGGTTCTGGTCATTGTTTTGCTTCATAGGATTATTTGAACACCTCACCTTGCTGTCGAGGTGAGGAGAGCCAGCGGGCTGAGGCAGGGTGCTTGCAAAGCCATTGGACAGCCAACCTAAGACTCCCGCCTGCGACTGACTGTGGAGCAGGGGCACACTCTATATATGCTCACACACATTAATAACCCATAAGCACATGAAAAAAAAAGAGTTTACCTGTCCTCTGAAGCATCACCCGTATTCTTCAGTGGAGGACTCTTGGCTGTGTTGTATAACTGGTATTAGAATAATCATAACCCACAGAAAGCAATTCAACACGATGGTTCATGTAATAATCCTCACCATCTCTGCTTTTGGAGCCTTCCTGTTTAATCTGAGACACAAAGAGAAGTGTTTTAGAGTATCTAATATGCGGATTTGTAAGGGTTCAAGTTTGATGCATATACTCAACAGAGGAGCTGGTTATTTAATGTATTCAAGTGTTCAGATCGTGACAGTTGTGTTTTGCTAGTCAACCTTGTCTTACGCTAACCGATCAATGGGAAAACCGTGACGTCATCAAAGGTCAAGTGTATGTGTGTGCGTTTACCCCAGCAGGATTCTTGATATCTGCATCGGTTTGAGGAGATCCAGGGGGATGGGGCACCACTTTCACCACCCAGTTGAACATCCTATTGAAACGCAGGCGCGCGCGTACACACACACACACACACACGCACACACACACGCACGCACACACACACGCACACACAAGACCTTTGTCAAGATTGAATGTGATTGATAATGATGATAATTCACCTGACTGAGAGAGAACCCTTCGGTGCAGCTAAGGAGATCTGATGAAGCACGTTTTTAATCCAAGGTTTGCCCTCACATTTACTTAAATCTTTTTTATAGCATTCAAATCATTTATATTAAATAAATGCATCATATATCTGCGGTGAAGTGGTAAAAACAAGAGAGCATCGTGTCTTCCATGCAAGTAAAGAAGCGCAGCAGTTTTCTTCCTACAAATTGTTTCAATGGAAGGAAGTCGCTCGCAAACGTAGAGGAAGGAGTGAGGTTCAACGTTGGGGATTTGCACTTGTGCAAAGTATTATGTCCATTTACAATTGATCCGCATGTTAAGGTAATCCACTTCAGCAACAGGCAACCTGGTAACATGTGCACTAAATATTATAATATTCAATAACATCAACACCACAAAGTAAACATAGTAGTTTCCTACCTGAGGGTCTACAGGTGGTCCAGCATGCCCCTGGTGTCGACGAGATCCACAATGCGACACAGCTCAGCAGGGATTTTCCACAGCGGCTGCCCGACCCTAACTGGATTAAGGAGCACCACCTGAAGGTTAAGGCCCAATCTCGGACTGGCAGCCAGATTGAGGATGAGTAAAGTGTGACGAGGACATCATCCCATCTAAGCAATGCAAACTGTTGCTACCTCCAGCAGGGAAGCTGCTGCTGGAGATGCGGGTGTCCAATTGACTCTTTACCTGTCCTACATTATACAAACTTGTTTGGATTTGATCGTTTTATGTGGAAAATACCTGACATATTGTAATGTTGATAACATCTTATTGTACACCCTACTGGGTGTATGCATGATTCATGTATTTTTATAGAGTACCTGGCCAATACATGACCAGTACTTGTTGAGTTAAAGTGACTCATAATGAATTAGTTTTGTTTTTTTCAAATTGGAAAAACCAGAAAGCAGAGAAAGAAAATTGTATGACGTTGTACTCGATATAATAAAGACATTTTTATATATTCCTGAGATTATCAGACAATTTGGGGGGGGGGGGAACTATTGCACCATTCTACAGTAAATTAACTTCTAGCACTCTAAAACATTGGTTTTCAACTGTCAATTGTATACAAAAAATGTACAGAAAAATTCATATATTGGCACTAATCTCGTCTTTTTAGGAAATATGCAGACCAAATCAAATTCAGATTCCAAAGCTTTAAACATCAATAGGCATTTTTCATGCTAGAGACATTTCCCATTATTAATTCATTATTATTAATTATTAGTTGACTGTTAATTATTACAAGTAATTATTAATTATCTATTAATCGTTAGATGGCCAAATAAAAGGCAACTCCAACCTGGAATGCACCTTAAATACTTGACTTGTATTGACTGCGATTGGCTGGCAACCAGTACAGGGTGTACCCCGCCTACTGCCCGAAGCCAGCTGGGATAGGCTCCAGCAACCCCGCGACCCTTGTGAGGACAAGCGGTACAGAAAATGGATGGATGGATGGATACTTGACTTGTATACAAACTCATTCCATCCTCATTACAGTTATCTCGCACAGGTGACACCGTACTTTTACAGACTGGCTAGCCATGAATTCAACTGTATGACCAAAATAGATGCTAAAGAATTCAAAGCTCATTAGACAAAGTTCAAAGAGCTACTATTGCTCTAATTCCCTTCTGTGTCAAGAACTGTACACCGGGGGGCTGGGGGGTACTATAGCCCTGTCAGATTTGTGTATCCCCAGGGAAGCCCCTCCAGCATTTTATTTGACATATTTACTGGTATAAACGTTCTCAGTCCTACTATGTATTGTTCAAGCTCCCCTTTAGCCCAGAGAGAGAGAACAAAATCATTGGAGCCAAGCCTGGTCAAGTAAACCAAAATCTGTCGTTATATTTTGAGCTGTACTCCTTACATACACTTTATACTCTATAAAAAAAATATATCATAATCCTTTCTTATGTAATACTCCAATTTCTTCAAAAGATGAATTTGTTTTTGTTAGCTATTTATTCATTGAAATGTTTTATTCTGTGTGCAGTCAATCTCTATACAGTTTACAGCATTTATTATATAGAACTACATACTGTATTAAATTTGTCAAATATGTGCACGATACATTTATTTTTAGATGCAAATGTTTACACATAGGTTTCTACAAAATTTGTGTGTGTCAGGTAGAAAGACCTTCATCAAGTGCAGCGGGTCAGCCTCTAAAGCTTCCAGTGCTGTGCAGGAGAAAGAGGAGTATCAGGTTGGGGAGGTTGCAGATCCTATTATGCGCTCAGCAGGGGATAAACTGCGAGAACAGGAAGATGGCACCATCACTGGCCTCAATCTTAACTCAACATCTGGGTAATATGCAGAACAGACTGCATATTAGAGCATGCTGCCACAGAAGTAGACGAAGAAAGGAAGTCAAACACAATTATGACGAGAGTAAGGAGAAGAAAAACAGGAAGCACAAGAAAGAGAAAGCCGCCAAATCTGCAATGGCTGATCTGTGACACCAGTTAATCCTGATTAACTATGACACAAACACATACAAGAAGGGTGCACTGACTGCCTCAAAACAGACAGCACACTGTACGCTATACAAACCAAAACTGTAAATCATTTTTTAACAATAACAAAAATCCATCCATCCATATTGCTTGCTCTCATTGGCGTGAACTTCATTCTATCCTATCCCAGCTGATTTGGGGCAAGTGGCAGTGTACACCCTGGACTGGTCTCCTGCCAACTACAGTCTATGAACATCACTTTTAAAATAAATAAATAAAGAAGACACAAATTGCACAATACTTTGAAAAATCCTCACTTGGAAACTGTGTTACGCCCAGTGGACATAAGACACACAGTAGAAGACATAATATGCACTTACCTAAATCTTTACCAACCTAGGGTCACTTGGATAATTCATCTAAAAAACAAAATTAATTTGTATTAATTTAGTCTGGTACAAAATGTGGATTCGGTCACTTTTGAGAAAGAGCTCCTTCTTGTGGTGGAGAAACATATTGCACACAAAAGAAGCCTTGGAAAGAAAGACTTTCCAGTTGATCAAAAACATACGTGAGGAGGGGGAGGGGGACTGGTGGTGTCGTTTTGTTTTTACCTGTGAACTTTATTGTCAATTTTAAAGCAAATTCCACACAGGAGCGTGCAGGCCCCGATACAAAACATGCTCTGCATGCATGAACACTTTTGGAATATTCGACTGCTCATATGTACAATGCAAATTTTAAGTAGGTCTTTAAAAATAAAAAAATAAAATTAAAAAATCAATGTAGAGGGAAGAGTCCACAGAGTCTGTGATATATGGCATTTCGAACTGAGAAGAACAAAACCTGCAAAGCACACAGAAGGCATCAATCTTCAGGTTCCTGCTGGAGAAGAATGCAGTTACACTACAATACACGTTGGACCAAATAAAGTAAAGGGAGACTGGGAATTTGCAGAAAAGTGGACAGAAAGATAGAAGAAGAGGAAGGGAGGAGTTGGAAGAGGAAGTCATCTGCTCATGGCAACAAACAGAAAAAAAGAGGAGTGGGATTTGAATCATGTAGGTCAAGAGGCACAACGCCAGCGTTGCTCCTCCCTTTTTCTTTCTTTTCTTTTCTTCCCTCATTCCTCATTTTCCAAGGGGAAACAATTGGCAGTGCCTTTGCATTACCCTCATCTCATTCTCTCTCATTTCCTCCTCAACATTTTAATTTCTTCTTATATTTCTTCCTCCTTTTTTCATGCCCGACACTACTGAATCTGCAGCATGTGGGCCTAATGGCAACCAGACCCTGGCCTGTTCGTCTTTATTCGGCGCACACTCGACACCTACACCAGTATCTGTAATGGACGCCTATCTTGGTTTCACTTTAAGTTAGAGCTAAGGAGTCATTGGTTAAATACCACAAAGTGAATCTCAACACAACCTTGGCACGAGCCATACTGTACAACAATACGACTCCGCTGAGATTGTACATTTAGTGGTGGAGCCTGAATAGCCATCTTGTTGGGAGGAGCGGAGTTTGGAGCCCGAGAGTCTGCGCTATATTATGTGCTTGTGTTTAGGCAAGTGGTCTCTAAGCGTGTCTTCTCTTTTCAGCGGCATTCCAGATCATGTGATGTTTGGGCATGTGTTGTCTGACATTCCTGCGCTGCTCGGAGGACGACCCCTGCTCGCGTGTGTGTACACTTGAAAGTGCTTTTGCACGCATGCACACAAACAAACAGCATCTGCAAGGAAGCAGGAGCAGTAAAACAACAAAAGAGAAGAGGAACACCAAGTGCAAATGTCTGGCCTCAAGAAGATCCGTGATCATTGCTGACTCATTAAGAAAAACATCAATCTCTGTATGGCTACAAATGATTGCAAACAGTCAATTCCTATTGTGCCTTGTGTCTTTCACAGTAAGTCTATGGCAGGACGAAGGCACAAGGGAAATTGTAAACTAGCTCCACAGGCACTATTGTAACCACTTCACAGGTTAATTATTATGCATGGCTAAATAGCCATGATAAAACAGACTTCCTACCCCCCCAAAAAATAGTGTGTGTGTGTGTGTGTGTGTGTACTGCATCTGTTTTAGTGTGCGTCACACCCAGTCCTGCAGCGAGCGCTTGCAATGAACCAGCGCTCGGGGGGTCTCTTTGTTCTGCAGAGTCCTGAGGATGGCGTAGATGAGAACCAGGATACACAGGATGAGCACCAGAGGAACCACCACCATGACCAATGTCATGACCTTGGATCCGTTGTCGGCCACCGTCACCACCACGTTCACCTCTTTGTCATCCTCATCCGCCTCTGGGCCGTCATCTTTTTCCGGCGTCGTAGCTTCATCTTCCCCACGGTCCACGTTTTTGCGCTCATCCTCTCCTCTGTCTGAAGGCTTGGTGGGTTTGTCTTCAGCTCCGGGCTCCATGTCTGGGTCTGGCTGAGGATCCGGGACGCCCACGCAGCCCATGAAATCCTTGAGGATGGAGCGCGGGTAGCCTTTGTCCGCTACTGTCTTGCGGTTGTCAAAGCGCCAGTAATTGGTGCCTTTGTAGAAGTAAGTGTATGCTGCATGAGAGACAAAAGGCAGGTTGTGTTTACCTGGCTGTTTATCAGGACTGTGTGCAACAAAAGGACACACATTTGATATAAATCTGCAACTTCCATCCATGCATGTTTATACTCTTTGTCCTTATTAGGGTCAAAGGTGAGTTGGACCACATCCCAGGTCATTTTGGGTGAAAGGCAGGTTACACCCAGGACTGGTCAGAAGCCAATCGCAAGGGACACACAGACCAACAAATATTCGCATCTACATTCAGACCTACAGTTTGGACAAATTCCATCTTGCACCTAACATGCATGTTTTCCAACATGGAAGGAAGCTCAACAATCGAGTTTGGTTTACACTCCACAGGACAGAAGGCAAACGAGAAACATGTCAATTAATAGGAATCATTTTCCATTACTATGCCATACTTACAATAATCAATATGTTGTATTCGTGCAGTAATATTTGGTATCGACGGTGAAAGAACCACAATTGATCGTATTGGTTGCCTATAACCATTTGAACCTTTCAGATGGGCTCCAGATAAGCTGGGTGCTTTTAGAGCAGTGCTGCCCACAAATCGAATTTCCAAAGCGCGGGACTGGCCAGCCCTCAAAGCAGAGAGCTCGTTCTTCCCGTCTTAGCCTTCTCCTTGCTCCACTTGCGCCGGCCTAACCAACCTCCATTGACATTTAACACGACACAATTTCACTTAACTTTTGATCCTTTCCCTGACAACACCTCTTTTTGTCCTAACGACTTTTGGACTTGATTGTATAAGTCATGGATGGAAGCTGTTGTTGCTCTTTGAAATCCCCCTCAGTCATTTACTACAGTCGAAGTAATCATTTACCGCCATCGTCACTGAGGAAGGCTCCTTTGGGTGAGGGAGGGATCTTTCCCCATCTGCTGATTGGTTTAGGGAAGTCTCTGTCTGCTTTACGGGTCTCCTCGTTGAATCTCCAGTATCTACACAGACAAATATTTATGCAGATTAATATTAATGTACAAAAAAAAACAAAAACAATATAACTAGCTAAATTGTATGCAGAAGCCTGAAAAGGGATTGAGTGTAAAATACCGGTCATCAGAGAAAAAGTAGGTGTTTCCATTTGGCTCCCACCAGACTGCTGTGTCGATGCTGTGAGGCGGAACTCCTTGACCATATTCCCGAATAGGCTGCGGGTATCCCGGCAGCACATCCGCTTCCCTAAACACCCAGTATTGATCATCTGCAGGGACAAAACACAGAACATCCTGGTGCTTTGCACGTAAGTTGTGAGGTTCAAGGTTTTAATCCATTTTTGCTTTGACCTTTACGTAAAGACTTTTGAAAAGATGTCCGAATGCACTTGTGCAATCAATCTCTGTTCCAAGAGCCCCAAAATGTTTGATGCTTCGGGGGGGGGGGCAAATGGGTCAAGTACAACCCCTGATTGAGCAAATGACTAATAAAGAGGCGTGCCACAATACTAATGACCTGATAGTCTACACTGCAGTCGGGTTGAGAGACATTTTCCAGCTTCCATCTGAGTGCACATGCTTGCATTTTGGTCAGATAATTTGACTACTTTCACTATGTAGGGATAGCAAAACTATCTCAAACTACGGCAAATATTGAAAAATGTGCAAACGCTTTCACAGCCTGATTTTCAAGGTGAACAATGTGCACATGTGCAGCAATGGAGAGAGGGCTGACGCAATCAGTTCTCTCTCTGGAGGACTTTTGGGGTTCTGGCCTGAGCCAGCAGCAGCTGCCAAGCTCTGCAGACGTCATTTATGACATCGACTAAACTCGCAACACACCAACACACACGCATACAGTCGGAGATGGCGTCATGCACGCCACATGTGACAAAGTGTCAAATATTCTTTTATTTACACTGCCATACTGTCAAAAGAGTGTTATGGAAAAACACTGTCCCCTCATTCATAGCTCAGTGCTTATAGTTGGTTGCAATAAACTATTGTAAATATATAGAATTGATATACAGTAAGTATGTGTGTTAGTTATTGGCAGAGTTGAATTATTCTAATCTCTTTGGAATTCAGACTTGGCAAGAGAAAACCCCTGAGTTTGCACTATTTCCTTTAAATGGACCATTTTCAATCTAAACACAGATTTTAATTATACTGCCAATGTTGTCTTTCTCGAGAAGAAAAAACATGGGTTGAGTTCGTTAGTAAGCTGCTGAAGGACAGAATATGCTCTTAAATGAGTTAAGTGCATGCTGTATAAACTGAGAAGATGATACTGCAGAGGATGTACCTTTAAAGAAGACAAATTTGCCATCGTGGCGTTCATAAGCTGCATCAATGTTGCTAGGAAGACCAACCCAGAAGACAGATATCGGCATGGGATAGTTGTCCAGGACCCGGTTCCTACGCACACGCCAAAACCAGCGACCCTGCACGTATGACCAGACAACATTTGATGTCACTGCTCACCGGACTTTTTTGTGCATTTGCTTGCAATTCTGTTGTGTTTTGTGATTTACCAATTCAAACGTTTCGTATGTCTCACCTTGAACACAAACATCTCGCCCCTTAGAAGGGTCACAGTGTCAAAGTCGCCATCACAGATATCAGGGGCTTTGTTATCCGGCTGCTTGGGAGGGCGGCGAGTTGGTGGAGGAGGGGGCACGTCTTTTCTGATTGGTGGCGTTACTTCAGGATCAGGATGGGAGGTGGTGGGGATTGTGGGACGGGTGGTCGCTCTGGTGGTTGGTTCGGGCATGTTCGGGACATGTGGGCTTCCTTCAGTAGGGATTGGGGTGTCAGGTTCAGCATCAACTGGGGGAGGATGGGTGGGTTTGTCTTTAGGGGGTGAATGGGAGGTGGGAAATGCATGTTTGGGATTACCAGTAGAGGTGGGAGGAGCCTCAGTAATGAGAGGGGGACCTGCAACAGGAAGAATGTGAGTCTTTAACACACTGAAAGATTGAGCAAATAACTTTTCAACAAAAAAATACTTCAAGAGAATCCATGTGCTGCCTTAATGCTCACTTAATGGCTGTGACTACTTTGGGGAAAAAGCTACCACACAGGAAAACACTGTTACATAATGAGTACAAAGTCACAATTGATGGTCTTAGATATTTTGTTCATTAGTATGCAAAAATGTTTGAGAAGACGCGTTGCCTCTACTTTTCAGATCAAATCACTACAATTTCACATTCTGTTTAATTCATCCAGTCTGCTGTCGAAATACTTTACATATTCTTCTTTCACATTTTCAAAACATCACTTAAATGCTAGCAACGGCACATATTGTACAACTGTCAAAACACCCTCTGGCAGTGTCAGTCAATGATGTGCAATTTAAGCAACAGAAAACACAAATGTGACTGTGCTGAAACACAGAAAGTTAAATATTATATGTTCCAAGCATTTAAAAGAAGTGTACTGTCAGTAGTCATTTGTGCATTTTTGTTGTTGTCAGTGAAGATAAAATTAAGAGTGTGAGCCTCTCACCATATATGTGCTGTATTCCTTGGATGTCATCCTCGTGCAGTGTGAAGTTGTGCGTGTGAATCCATTGGTAGAAAGGAGTCATAATGGTGTTGGGATTATCGGAGTGCTCCAGACCTAAAGCATGGCCAAGTTCATGCACTGCAACCAGGAAGAAGTCAACACCTGTAGCATAACACAGTGTTGGGATGAATTGAATTGACAGGAAATCACAGTCAAATATAATTCAGGACAGATGACGTGTGTAAAATGTGCAACAAAACAGAAGATGAAAGAGGAGCAAGGAGATGAAAAAATACAAATGAAATGAATAATGGCATGCAGATTTGCATGAACAAGGAAATACAAATACAATAAAGGTGAAGTAATTTCAGGGGGAACTGTGAGGCAGACATGCTTAACCACCCTTGCTGCCATAAGCTTGGATCTCCTTGTTTGAAAGCAAAGTAAAAACAAAACCGCTAACCTTGCTGGTTTGGACTGTCCAATGTCCAAGGCTCATTTGCATCAAAGTGTGTATCCCCACCCATTGCTGGCCCGGGGTAAAAGGCATGGGCTAGTGAGCCGCCCTCGCCGTCAAACAAGGACATGTCACCGTGGAAACCAGAGGCGAACAACAACAGGATGTCGGCGAGCTGGGCCTGGCTGTCGTTGCCGTGTTGAGCCGGTAGCTCTTGGAAGGTAAGCGCCGTGGCCCTTTGCCACACGTCAAAGGCTCTGCGGATCGCATCATATGTCCTTTGCGCTCCCAGGGAGGCCGGGATGTGCTGGTCCAGTATACTGACACATAGAAATGTATTTCATGGTACGATACACATTGCACTTAATAGCTCCGTGTGATAGTAAAGTATACCTGTAGGTGACATGGTCCTTGTCCCACCGTTGTCCGGTTACAGCATAGCGTCTCCTCCTCGTACCATCTTCCAGGTCGGCTTTTTTGTCTGGGAGGCCGCAACGAGGTCGACGCATGGCACTACACAAGCAAAGGCAGCACACACACATACATGACATGAACTGCCTTTCAGATTTGATGTTGGCATGAGAACATAATTTGAACCTGTGGAAGCAAGCAAGTTGGACAAGAATGAGACTTTACAAATGACACTGAAGGAATCAGTTTATACACAGAACCCAAGTGGCACGGCATGATTGCAACATGAACAACCATTCACACATATGGACAAATTCGAGTCGGCTTCTTAACCAAACATTAATTTTTTGGAAAGTGGGAGTTTGTCGGAGTTGGTGAAGAAAATCCACAGAAGCACGGGTGCATATGTAAATTCCAAGACAAGATTCGATCCCTCACGACTGTGCTGCCCTGTTACATAACTAATGAATGGGAAATCTGAATCAGAATTGTCTTAATTTTTTTTATGTCCAATAGCAAATGAGGACTTAAACCATGGCTATGTTACATACTTACATTAAGTCTTCTGACAAATCTTGATCTGACACAAAACGTAATACGTTATTGTTTAGGGAACCCTCGCCCTCGAGAGTCACTGTCCTGCCTGTTTTCCATGTCTCTCTCCTCCAACGCAGCTGACTCAAATGATCAGCTCATCAGAAAGCTCTGTAGAAGCCTGATAACGATCCTGTTTATCGAATCAGGTGTGTCGGTGGGAGGATGGAAGAGGGAGACATGTAAAACAGGCAGGACAGTAGCTCTCGAGGATCAGGGTTGGTTTATACTGTATTTAACTTGCATTGATACATGAGGACTTGTTCAATATGAATTTATACATTTCATGATCAAATAAGTAATGGTACATTCTACAAATGTACTTGGTGTTTTTCCAAGTTATTGTCTAAACAATCAGAATTTAGGTGATTAAAACATTACATTCATACTAGGGGTGGGAATCTTTGAATGTGTCACGATTCGATTCGATTCCATTCCAATTTTTGGGCCTGCGATCCGATTCAGAAGCGATTTTCGATTAGGAACGATTTTTGATTCAAAAATTATTTGATTGACAATGATTTTTGCTTCAATTTATAGATGTGCAAGGAATCGTAATGATCTACTCCCATCTGACTCACTAATGCTAATTAGCAAGCTACTCACGGCACTTTTATCACTCAAAAGAACGGCTCCACGCTGCAAAAAAACGACTTTTATTGGAATAACTTGATTGTGACTTTTTCCTTCTACTCTCTACTGTGGCTACAACTTAACAGTGTATCAGACCGCATGGAACCACACTGCCCCTAAGTGGCCAAATCGAGTACAACATGAACAGCGCTCCCAATAAAGGCACAAACAAACAAAGGCAAGACAGTATAAAATAATTTAAATAAAATCGATGTTGGGACATTTAAAATCGATTCTGAATCGTACTAAATGAGAATCGCGATTCTTATGAGAATCGATTTTTGGGCACACCTCTAATTTATACCCATCTAAGCGCTATATGTTATTGTTGATGTAAATATAATGGCAACAAATCTATGATCTACTTGCATTGCCCATCATCATTCCACCGCAAACAATAAATCAAAATGCGGCATTTCACTGTTAAACTTATAAGACAAGTATATGAGTAGTTGCCACAGATGTCTGGAATCAGTTTGTGGCTACTGTTTGGAATGAATGTCTTGAGATGACAGCCATCAGAACAATACAAGAATATGGATCTTACGCGACAGTGGCGGCGTCCGACTTGCCGGTCACCTCCAAGCCGTAGAAACGCTGCATGTCACTGATGGCTTGGGACAGGATCTCAGCTGACTGCATGGTGGACATTTGTCTGCTGGCCTGAGACAGGTAGCCAAACTGACGAAGCCACGCCTGCGAGAGTAAGAGGAGAGGTCACCTTTGCCTGAGAAATGTTATGAGTCGACCACTGCAATAAAAGCAAGGCATCAGCAACAATGTTAATCTGGGAAAGCAGCCATTACTTAATAACTGGAGAACTATCCGAGGAGGGAAAAGAAAAGCAGATAGAAACCAGATGGCCTCTAATAATATTACCACATTCCATCCTGTGCCTTCTCTGCAGTGACAGCCAAAATAAAGGATGCAAACAGATGTTAGGGAAACATGTGAAAGCATTACTTAGTTGCACTTGGGCACATCTGTGATCATGATCATCAATATGACCTGTAAGTGAGTACCAGGAGTTCCCAGACAGTCAGCTGCAGTGCGTGAAGCCACGTATTTAAGAAAGCAAGGTGACTGGTTCTGACTTTCTAGACGTGCCGTCTGAGAAGCCTCCATGGGTCTCACAAACAGCTCAGCAGGCGATTTCTTGACATGACAGAGTCACAGGACTCAAAATTTCATGTGTGTACAGCATGGAGGCAGCAGCACTTAGGCCACACACACACACACACACACACACACACACACACACACACACACACACACACACACACACACACACACACACACACGACACCCATGTACATGGACAATAAACGTGTACAGAGTTTCTACTTAGACATGGCAAAAGGCATGGCTCCAGGATTTTTTCCTCTCTCTCTTTCGGGGCTAAAAGGGGGCTGGATAGGGGGGCTGAGAAAATACTTTTAAATATCAAATAAAATGCAGGAGGGCTTAACTGGGGCTAAACTGATTTTCAAAAAAGCACCCTATAGCAGCTGTGTAGTGCAATCCCTACATGGCAATGTCTTAGCGGGTGTACATGTATTGGCAAAAATGCTTTATTCTTCTAATCTCACTTAGCGCTTCCGGTTTTCCGCCAGCGCGGTGCCTGGTCGAAATGTGTGCGCACTGCAGAGCAAGAACAACTTTCAGAGACGCGCCGGGAAACTTGTGCAATATCGATTTTGACACCTCCATATCGATACATGTATTGTAAAGACGCCCGCAACAACATATTCCTGTATGGATATTTTGAGCACATCCCTAATATCCACAATATCACAGTTGCAAGCATTACATTGTACCCTATGAACATAATGAGCACAGAAGAGTAATTATGTTCAGTTACAGTGCCTTGCTCACTACTTGCAACTTTCGGGACTTTTTTGGGGCCTTATACAAAGTCAAATTGTTGCCTGATATGTATGTGATTTGTAAAAAAATTAACACGACCTCATCTTCATATAAGAGAGGATGTGGCATGTGCACAATAATGCAACCATAGTTAGGTTTTACAATAAAGGGTAACATCAATTTGTTTTATTAACTACTGTATGTTCTTTTAGTAAGCTCGTTTTAAACTTTGCTTTTAAATGTCTTAAATTCTTGTTTTTTTATTTCTTCACTTTGCTTTTAAATTTCTTACATTTTTATTTGTAAATGTGTTTATGTGAAGCACATTGAGTTACCTAATTGCATATTAAATGCGCGGTCTTGGCCTAAATATGAATTGCATATTTTACTTTTTAGACTTTTATTGAATAGGTATTTGCTACATTTATTTAATGTTATACATTAATTATGCATATGACTACATAGATTAGCAGTCATCCAGGTCATAGTACAATGGTGCAGTTTCCTTGATTCAACCTTTTCTGATTAATATGGCATGTCATTATTTTTCCGCATTAATTTCTTACTTTGAGGTAGTCTGGTAGCCTAATGTTTTTTTTTCCAGGTATATGGAATTTCATTTTTCTCCCATGCAGAATAGCACTTTCCACGAGCAAGCTCCAAGTGAATTATTAAATATAATTAAGATCAGATGTCGTGCATGCTTGTAATGCAGTGATGAAAACGACCTTAGAATTGACCGAATTTGACCGCAACTTACCTCTGCATTGAAGCCGTCCTGCTCCGGTACATCCGCCGTTGTGTTGCCAAGGAACACAGAAAGTAAATAGACATAAGTGATCAGGATTTGAGAACGGGGTTCTTGAGCCGAGATCATCTTCAAGGTCCACTGTGGAGTGATGGAGATACAGTGTAACAAAGAAAGCAAGGGATTGAGGCAAAACAGAAACTAGTTTTCTCGTCCTCTCACATTGAGGCAACAAGTGTCACCTAAAAAAAAACTCCAAGAAAAGAACGCGCCGTTCACAGTGAAACTGTAGTAAATTGGTAGAACTCCATGTGTGTCGTCCAAGTTAAGACGACACTTCGCCCTTTGCTGCCCAAAACAGTTCAAAGCTGACACTGATCTGCCTTCACTTCTCTGCACTGTCTGCAGCACACTTCCAAGCAAAAACGGGAGGTCAACTTGAACTCTTGACTTTCATTGCGACGAAAATAATGCAGGCATAAAAAGAACGCCGAGGTTTAAAGGAAGCCGTCAATGTCTTTCCGACGTGGAGGAAACTCGTAAACAAGAGATCGCTAGAAGACAGAAGAATATGCGATCGAATAGTTCCGAGGTTGAGAAGCCCACCTCGCTCAAAAACAAGCCATTACTGTAGAGGGGAGGGAGGAAGGATACCACGTCCCACATCGTCCTCTGCTGGTTCGCAAACAAAATACAAGTCGTTTTTTGAAATAGGACAACTGTATGGAGGTAAATATGGTGTACCTGTAAAAAAAAAATTGTTTTTGTTGTATTAAAAAAAATTGTACCTGTAGAAAAAAGTATGCATTTGTATCTGTAAAAGTCGTGATTTGTACCTGTAAAATAAAATAAAACAATTCTGTAAAAAAAAATTGTACCTGTAAAAGTCGTGATTTGTACCTGTAGAAATTCTGTTCAGTTCAGTTTTCGTGACAATTAACATGAGATGAGCTAGCTAGCACCGGATTACAAGGTATGATCGTACAATAAATCTTACATTCATACTAAAACTTATTTCCTTCTGCCCACTTTGAGTGCTCTGCATGTCAACCAACGTTTAAGCTGTTCCACACGGTGTTTGTATATTGAACCATGTTGAAATTTTCACGCCTGGGACGTCCTCTTCTTCCAAAATGACTCGTTAACTAGTGGGTACTGTTTGGAATTTCGCATTTGTGCATATTAATGATAAAAACGTGGCGTCATTTGAGTTCAACCCACTGTCGTTCGCTGAACCAATGAGGTTGAACTTTAGCCTGCCCAAATCCTCCAGAGCCCGCCCTCTTCTCTACGAGTACAAATCACGGAGCTCGACAAGTACGAATCAGTTTTGCACCATCTGTAGCGAGATTTGGTGCAAAAGTCAAGTGACTGGACAGCAGCAGAAAAAACACTTGTGACTCCTAGTGGCGACTTCCTTGACTACAAGTTGTCATCTCTACAGGTACAAATCACGACTTTTACAATACAAATTTACACAGGTAAAAAATTGTTGTTGTTTTTTAAATACAATTAAGATTTTTTTTATTTTATTTTTTACAGATACAAGTTACTTTTGCACCATATTTACGTCCATACAACTGGTTTCTGTAGTGTACCCCGGCTATTCACGGGCTCTTGGGCCACATATCCCTGCGGTTAGCATAAATCCGCGAGTAATTTACGCCCGTTGAGAGCCGTGTGGGGGGGTTACATTTTAAACCCCTCAATAATATATATTATTATATACAAGCTGGATACAACACTGTTTTGACATTTTATTGAAATAATCAGAGCTGCTCAGTTTGTGCAGTCTTCCTACTGCCAGCTCTTGCCACTGCGATGAGGAGGGTGACAATGAAGCCCACAGCCCAGACACCTGCTACAGGGAGCACCACAGTCGTCACTACATCTGCCAGGAGAGGGGGGACAAAAAACAAAAACAAAAAAAAAAACAACAACTTGTTTTATTTTTGAAACGATTAAAAAGCAGAGGAGATAGGCAGTGATAGGTAATGGTGGCTTACTAGACAAAGGTTTATCTGGCGTTTCGATTCTGATGGGCCCATATGACAAGAGCCCTTGGGCAGGGTCTACTCGCACTGCTTCTCGCTTGGTGATTGATTTGCAGTTCTGTAAACAAAAAGAAAACAAGCTCCCATCTTTACATTACACTATATACTAGAAAAAAAAGACTGCTCTTATTGAAAGTCATTTTTCCTTAGTAAAACCTCCCAGCCCAACACACACACACACACACAGACAATATAATGTGGAGATTGGGAAGTTGCTAGAATGACAGTAATGAGCTCACAGGTGTGCAGGCTATTGCGTCATCTGGGTCACAGAGCTGCACGGTGCAATGCAGATAGAACAAGTGTGGCTCCACCGTGAATCGGAACATGGCGAAGCTGTAGTGAATAGTGGAGCTCTGCCCGTTAAGGCCAGACTCTCCCTCTCTCAGGCTGTGGAAGGCAACGGTGTCATCGTTCGCACACCTTGACGCCGAGGAAGAGGAGTCGTTAATATACATACACAAGTTGTTCACTTTTTAAGAGAAAAGTGACGCGAGAATATTTCAATGAAGAGATGGTTGAACCCATTCAAAAGCAGGCTGTGAACCAATCCCTCCGAGGCATTGGCCTGCTGACTCTGTGTGGCCCAGCAGTCGTTTATGCGGAGGAGGAAGAAGTCTGCAGGCTCTGTCACGGTGATCTCAACATACACCTGAACGCATGGTAAGGGACATAAAAATAACTACAGCATAATACATGCAGAATTATTAGTAAAGCTGGAAATTACCTGGTCCCCCAGCTCGACAGTGGGGGCACTGCTGAAAGCTGTCGTGTAGCTATGATCCGTGTACAGCATCATCTGTATGGTCGCTTCTAGCTCATCGACGCGCACCATCGCCTCACTGTTTGTGTGAGCCAAGCACAACTTATTCAAGTAATCGCTCGCCCGCTTGAAAACTGCTGGCTCAACATGCGCAAGGTCTTTCTGCACACAATCATCGTCAACTGTGTACACCGCTCAAACTCACAGCCACCTATACAACATCCTCTCTTTCCATAACTAAATACACTGAAGATAAATTGGTAGAAATCTATGGAGATGAGTGAATGAGTCAATTTAGATGAACTTAACTACAGTATATATTAAATAGAGCCACAGTGTTAGTTTGGTGGGTTATAGCTATCTATTCAAACAGCAATTTTCTACAGTACTTGTCCTAATTCTTGTTATGGGCGAGTGCAACTGCAGCAACAAATCACATCCTGATTAATAAATAAAAAATGACTTTTTTTTTTTTTTAGTTTTAAATGGATATTTGACTCATTTAGACATTTCAGCATTAAAGTTAATATTTTGTAAATAATTAATTCGATAACTTCATTAATTTTCATGTACAAACCATTAAAAACATTTTGCCACTTTCTCAGCGCTCAGGCAACGACCAATCACAGCTCACGATTGCTGGGTTTGAGCTATGATTGATCGTTACCCGAGCACACGTGACATTACTTTGCACAAGAAGCTTTGAAAATGCACAAGGTTCTGTAAATAGAAACGGGAAAACAACGTGACAGCGAATTTACCTGGAAATGGGCTCAACTGGAAAAGGCAGGCTGACCGTTCTGATGAACGGAAAGATGCATGTGAAATCCAGCTTGATGACTGGATCTCTGATGATGTTTCCAATGGCCTGAGGCTCTGATTGAAGACTCAGGGTGTATGTGACATGAGTAAAGTTTTTCTAAGAACAGAAAAATGCAAATGATTAACTTAGCATCTGTCGTACTTAATAGCAGTCAGTGTTGGATTTTGTAGCGCTCACGCACCTCAAGCGACTTGCCTCCACAGCCGATGTATTCATTTTTTGCTATCTTGATCATGTAGTATGGAACTTTGTTGATAACTTCCCTGTATGCTACGCACGATCTATTGGGCAGGTGCAAAGACGTGACCGGCGTGTTGTAATACATGAAGAACTCTTCACGTGCTCGGACTCCCATGTACGTTTTCGTGCACAAAACTTTGATGTGTGCATCTGTTTAAAAGCAAAAAAGTTATTTTTTCCTCAGAAGGAATTGAACAAATGGAATTTTTACCAAAAGAAGTTTCAATACTTGAGTTGAATCTAATTTCTATACAAATTAAATGCTCAATGGGATTCACTGTCAGAGTGAGATACAATCATTTCACATTAAGTTTACCGCTTGCCATGTTGTAGAATAGCATCATACTGGAGTTTCTGCAATATTTTGTTCCTGTATAGCTAAATTAAGTAAATTGAAATATTAGAGAGACCAATGGAAAATGTGTGCCTGGCAGCCACCAGCGACTTTAGTGAGGGCAAGCGGTATGGAAAACAAATGAATTAGAGTAATAATAAATGTAGCTTCCTGTAATAAAATGTACCTCTCAGTGTCCATTCAAACTTAACACTATTCAATATAAAAAGGTACGTCTCAATAAGACAATGGTCAAGTCAGCATAATCAAACATTTACAGTATGTTGACACCTCGAGCACTGAATAGAATGCTGATGTCTGCGCCATATTGGATGTGAATGCCATTCATTTTCTGCATGAAAATGCACTGGCCATTTACGGTCTAAGGCAGCTCGTAATGAATTTTGATTGTATTTGGCTATTACAAGAAAATAACTTGCTATTTTGGGCCTAAAACTATTAACTCTTTGACTGCCATAAACGTTATATAAAGTTTAGTAAAAACCTACGGAGGGGCGCCGAAGACGTTAAAAGACGTTCAGTTTTTTTTGTTTGTTTTTTGTGAAACGGGTGGAGGAAAGACTTGGGCAGCTGTGCTGAAAGTATCAAGCAGATCTAGTTAGTATAATGACTCATTTTGGCCCCTAGATGGCAGCGATGACTCTCTTTGGAAAAGATTGGGTGGGCGTCAGTAGAAGACGTGAGGCGGAGCTTGAGTGTTGAGGGGACAATGGCTGATGAAGCAACAATGGCGACCGGTTGCAAGCAGCTCACGCTTGAGCATTTTTTTCAAAGACGGAAAGCATCGATCAATACTAAAAAGCGCATTGATGTCGACGATGATGATGATGATGGTGACTCCGAGCTTGACGCCGAAGTTGGAAGCGTTGACGCGACCGTTATGATCACGTAGTAAGCCTCACCGGCTAGCGATGCTAACACCGGAAAACGCGGAGCAAAGCCGACCGGGCACTTCTGCACAAGCGGACATTCGATCTGACGATGGAGAGTAGTCGAAAAGCATCGACCAATGCACATTGATGATGATGATGATGATGATGGTGGTGATGGTGACTCCCGAGGTTGACGCCGAAGTTGGAAGCTTTGACGCGCGACGATGGTCACGTCATGAAGCCTCACCGGCTAGCGATGCTAACGCCGGAAAACGCGGAGCAAAGCCGGGCGGACATTCGATCGGACGATGGAGAGTACCCCGAGTCCAATGCATATTCATCGGAGGAGCGGGTACAGTCTGATCACGGAGAAGACACTGGTTCTGGACTACGATGCCACCATGAATGGAGTGGATAAGATGGATCAGAACATCTACCACCCGGTATAGGAACTGAAGGACATGAGGAAGCCAGACGTAACACCACCGTAACGTAACCGTAGCATGATCCCGATAGTAGACTTGATGGCAACACACACTGCAGTATATACTTGCTATTCCCCGGAAAAAACGGCCGGCAAGAAAGTGTAGCGTCTGCACGCGAAGAGGCAATCGCATTGTAACTAATCTGTTGTGCAAATCCTGTTGCGTCTCCTTGCACGCAGGGGAGTGTTACACAAAAAGAAAAACTGTCGTTGAAACATCCACATAATTGTAAATAGTACCACAGTTGCACACATTTGTAAATAGTTTGCCAAATTGTTGTGTCAAATTGTTACACTGTTGAATGTAAATAAACGTATTTTGCTATCAAAAAACACTTTCTCATTTTTGGTGGTAGTGTTTTATAGAAGTAAAGCCCTATTTAGGTGTTTGTGGCATCATTCATGGACAAAAAGAAGTGTAAAATTCACTAGAGTGCATGAAATAATATCGTTTCACTAAAAGCTTAATTTCTCCGTATTTTGGTCCAAAACAAGCGCATTTAGATGAAACTAACCATTTTCTATTGTTGATTACTGAAGAACGGAATAAGGTAGAAACAAACTTTCTTTTCTGATGAAATATGAGAGTTCAATCTTTCATTTGGTAGTATGTGTGTATCCATAGTCCAAACAGAAAATTTTCTGTGGACCTTGAAAGATCAGTCAAAATGCTTAAATCGGCTGGCACTCACAGCATCCCTTTTCTGAAAACGTCTGGCGAAGAGTTAAGCAAGTCCCGTATGTGCCTAATATTGTGAATTACCACGCTAAAACAAGCCTCCAACAAACGGGTCTACTATTTATAGTATTTAACTAAATTTAACTTGACTTTTCTTACACTACATAGCAGTGTTCAATATAATATTTTGTATATCTTGGTGCAATATAAAAATGAGCTTAGCTACCATACAATATAACCCTCTATCCCTTAGATTATTTTGATGTGCAAGACATTAGAACAGTTTTAATTTAGCATCCAAGACTGTCACAATAACAGTCACCTTTCTATTGTTTCAGCTTTGTACCGCAGGCAAGAAACAATAAACCCCCACTTAATCCAGCTGCTATATTCACAAAACAGGTGTAAATCGATTAGTCATGCCTGGAACAGGGCCAAGGGCTGACATGCCAAAGAGGCAATTGTTAGCCTACGTTTTGCTGGTCGCGTGAACTGATGTCAACAAAAACTGAGGTTGTGGAGTGTGCATGCCCTCCAAGAGAGTATTTGCGAGTTTAGACATTAAACAACTTAAGACCAGGGGTCATCAACTCTGGACGCTGCACTAACATTGTATGAACAATAAAATGATGAATGTAATTGCAGCAATGCTACTCGTTTGTAGTCTTATGAAACTGATTGCACTGCCAGATATTTTAAATAATATTTTTCCACTGGCTATTTTGGTTAATTGTATTTTGTACAAGAAATGAATACACAGCCAGATATTTTAAGTAGCTGCAAACATGGAATCCGTAGAAAAATACATGCTTTGGTTTGCAGTTTACCAAAAAACCTAAACATTCACAATGTGTTCAGATTACACTAATTTTCAGTTGCCGTTTCCCCAAATATTAGTGTGCGAGTCTGGGTAAATGAGAGATACTGCCTGTGTATTTATAGTAAGGTGCTAAAAGTTCACCACATGGCTGTTTACCATTGATTCCCAATAACTGCTGGAAGAAATTGTCCAATTTCATTTATATGGTATAAAAATTACACACTATTTGAAGCTTTCCATTAATCTTTCTTGGATTCCTGCACATGCACCAGCTTTGTGTTCAACTAAACAGGGCCCACATTATAATTATTTCTGTATAAAAACTTTGTGACATTTTGTTTGGTGCTGTGCCATTCGATTTTTCTTATTTAAAATGCTGTACATGCATCAATCAGCACAATAAAGGTTGTGAAACCCCATATCACAAAGCAGATCTGCCACCAAAGAGGGAATGTATCGCAGCAACAGTCCACCTTGTTTATGAAGCATCATACGTGCAGAATATCTATGGTTCCAAAGCTGGCTCCGTAATATTGCACAAATGTAGGTGAGAGTGAGGGGAAAAAAAAGCCTACTTTTGTCACAGTTGTCATCATAAAATCCTTCCACACACTTGCATGTGCTCTTGTCTTTAGACCGGACACATCTCTCAGGGTTGGTGGCGCAAGTCTCCACGTCGCAGATTCCTGCTCGCACATAGCACATTGGCACAAACTAACATGCTCATTTGACATTTCACTTTGCATTTGTTTGGAATTACCTCTAACTTGGTGGTGCGTGAAGCCAAGCAGCAGCAAGAGGAGAACAGCAACCTGGCGTGAACATGAGATATTTCTATTCAGAACCTCAAACAAACAGTCTTATGTTATTACTCATACTCGTTAGCATCCCAGGTGAGCTAGCCTGGCACGCTAGCTAGTTTAGTCCCAAAAAACAAAGTGACACAAAAGGCAAACTCACACTCACCTGAAAGTCGTTTAAAGTCATTGTTGTGCTAGTTTTTTTTTTCTTCCGTAAAAACATATAAAGCTTAGTTTTAAAGCTTTTATTCGCGGTCAAACGGGGCCGTTTGGTTCTGTCGTCACCGTCTTCATTACCAGACGTCCTGCAATTAAAAACACCTGTGGTCTACCATGGCGGTAAACATGATCAATTTGGACACCCTTTGTACTTTTATATTATTTCATTGTTTCATGTCACCTTAAGGTTAAGGTTATCGAATGTATTTTTTGCTTTAGTTGTTCTCACAGTAAAGATGTTTTAATAATTTGCATTTATCAAAACAAAACAAAAAATCAAGGACGAGCTTTCATCTCTCCCTGGGTGATTGAAATTTTGACCGTTAGATGTCGCTGTCACGCGTATTGACAATTCCGAGCTTATGTCGCAAGTCAAAACCGCTCATTGAAACAGTTTGAAGAAGAAGAAAAAACAAGCATTGGACTTTGGAACGTTTAAATTGTATTTGTGAGGAGTTATTTATTAATGTATTATTTATTTCAAAATGTGATTAAATGTCGTATGACTACTAAAATGCTGTGTAAAGGAAATGTTTGCTGTAAAGGAAATGTTTGCATTGCGTTGCATTGTGAAATATCAGAAATGCCCGGATGTTCGGGATTTTCAATTCATATAGCCAAATTTGAGAAAATTTGATTCATAGCGATTTTAAACTTGAGATGGAATTTTGATTGCTGTAGTTGTTCGTTTTTGTGAGACGAAATCCCTTTGAAATAACTATAATTACAGTACTAATAGAACCATTGGTGAGGCTAGAACAATCTTTATCGCTTTTTTTTTTAAATAACTAATTTTATATAAAACATTAATATATATATATATATATAGCAATTAAAACTCATGATATCCAAAAGCTAACAAACTTGAGACGAAGAAGAAAACTCGATGCTAAGCCATGCGCAACATGTCCAATTTAACAATAGTATTTTGAATGTGTCACAATTAGACAGGTCACAATTGTCTCTAGTTGGAAATGATAGCATTCAAAGTGCATACAATAAGTGTGCCATATTGTGTCACATATGTTCAGAGGATTTAGGGCCGTTTTCCGAGACACCAATTTCTGTGACGGGAGCAGAAGAGGTTGTGGTTAATAGAGCGCGAGTGATTGATGAGGCAGCTTTGCAGGTCATCAAACGCAGAAGATCAAACCTGAAACACTCAAGCATCATCTTCTACTGTCATATGCCTTACTCTGATTGTTCTCAATTTTTAGCTGTATTACACAACATTAACAAATAATACCCTAAATACAGTAGTGCTATTTATTTAGTTCTTCACACTGGGCCTAATTATATAAACTGTTATCGTGTGTGAAGGGCTTGTAGGTAGGTGAGTGGAGTGGTATTTCTCAGTCGGATGTTAAAGAAAGCCAGGAAACAATGTGGGACATTTTATAGTTACATTTTATTGACTCCCATTTTAAAAAATGACTGAAGTTAGTGTGTCCAAACTTGTCCTTTTGGACTATCAATGATACACAAAAGGAAATCTAGGCCATTCCCTGTTCAAAATATTGTGGATCCTTTCGTTATTTGCAGTTAGTCCTCGTTGGCAGTGGTGCAGTGCCACCCTGGTGTTGTGAAATAGCCGGCTTGTAGGCGGTCTCTGTCATCGGCCTGATTCACAACACCAGCTGGGGCACACACACCTGAGGGACAGGCACGTCTTCTGCTGCAGCTGCTGCTGCTGGATGATGCTTGCATCTGTTGTAAGGAACAAGCCGTCCTTGTGGATGGCGCCTTGTGACATCAAGTGATTAAACCCAGGCTTGGTTTATGTGACTAAATACAACAGTATGAATATAATTGCGGCTATTGGCGCAGTCGGTCATGCGGCCCAAGAGTGAAATTTACGTGTGTACCAGTATGTGGAGCAGCAATGACAGGATGAGCCTCCATCTGTGTTCTCTCAGGCCAGACTGAAGGACACAGAGTTTGGGCTATATAGAATAGTAGAGCGGAATGCGGGTGGGGGGGGGGGGGGGGTGGTCTTCTCAAAATGAAGGCTGTCAGCCAATTATTACACATCTCCCAGTCTGTCAAAATAATGAATAATAAACAATATGGAATGTTCTGCAGTCTCACCCCATGTAGATACTTTGAGGGGACAGGATTAATTTTAAATAAATGACTCAACATCTACAGAAACTTGCTCTTTATGTACCAACCAGCAGCAAGAATTGACGTGTATTAAATACCTCCTCAAACAAATGTCATTTCTCTGATCATTTTACTTACAGACTTCGCTCGACAAGTTTATGAATAATTTCAAACTAATTCACTTTTTTAAACACTTACCGGTATTGATAGGAATACAAAATGAGTAACAGTATCATGATGCCCTCTATATTGAGTGCATGTAGACATGTTTGAGCCTGTGGGGTGTGCTGATAAAAAAGAAAAAAAAAATAGAAAAAAAAGTGTGTTCTAATGTATAAATGGAAAATGACCAGATGTCAGCATCTTTTTCTAAAAACCCTGACTGTATTTAAAAAATTAATGCAATCAAATAAATCAGGCAAAATAAAAATGTGAACACAACAGAACAATAACTGAAAAGCACATTTTTAATTTCAAATAATTGGCAGTACAAATATGAAACAGGACAATGGGAAAGGGATCAAAAGAAATAAACTAATGATAGAAACACAAACAATGAATGTTTGCCTCATCAAAATGAAATGATGAAAATGAGTGTGTGGTTGTTTACAATTTGGTGTGAAGTGACATCTCAGTTCATCATTAATTCCATTTGCACCAGTCTGGCATTGGTGTCTCCGGCCATGTTGTAGGGAATCATCCCGGCAAAGGTGATCAGGGCTCGAGCTTGAGCACGCAGCTGCTGTGATCAGAAGACACCAAGTGAAGATTACTACACAAGAGGAGCTTCAGATGGAATATATAAAACCCAACAATACCATTTGGAACCAGTGGTTAAGCAGGTATAAAAATACCAAAAACTTCAGATAGGTACTTGAAGAAATGATTGGATGATTGATGATTCAGTAGTCAAATAGTGATTATTGGTTTTGGTTAATTTACAACACATTTAAAATGGTTGGAAATAAAGAAAAATATGTGAAATATGTAGTCCTGGGAGATACATACGAGAGCATCTCAATAAAATAGAATATTGTAGAAAAGTCTGTATAGTTCAGTAGTTCAATTCTGATAAGGTAAAATTTTGAGTTCATTTTAAGATTATTGTATTCGTTTTCAAATCTCTAAATGGTTTTACCTCTCAGAGCTCCCCCACCCCTATGCACCTGCCAGGTGCCTCAGGTCAGCAGACCAGACACTACTGGAGGTACCAAGGACTAAGCGGAGGTTCGGAGGGGATCAAGCCTTTTCCGTTGCTAGTCCCTCCCTTTGGAAGGACCTTCTGTTAAATATTACCCCCCCCCCCCCCTTCTCTATCCACTTTAAAAACATCTACACACACACACACACACACACACACACACACAAAATGATAATATTGTCATTTGTTATTGAGCAAAAGTTGTTGATTTAAAAAACAACAACTCAGATTTCATGGGTGCAAAAGTATGTGAACCTCTCAATCGGACATTGCACCTCCTTTTGCAATGAAAACTTCATCCAAACACTTTCTTTAGAGATGTATCAGTCTTTCATATCTACTTTGGGGGATTTTTGCCACTCTTCCTTGCAAAATGCAGTAAATTTAGAGAGGTTGGATGGGCGTCTAGCATAAACTGCCCGCTTCAGGTCCCGCCACAGTATTTTGAAAGAATTTAAGTCAGGATTTTAACTCGGCACATCCAGAACATGAATCTTCTTGTTCTTCAGCCATTCCTTGGTTGCATTGCTGGAATGCTTTGGATTATTGTCATGTTGCATGATCCATCTTCTTTCTACCAGGCTTTAAACTTCACAAAGGACGGTTTCAGGTTTGTTCCAGGATTTCACAATATTCCTCTGAATTCATGATTCTCTGGACTATGTGGAGTTGTCCAGGTCCTGAGGATGAAAAGCCAGCCCAGAATTTAACATTCTCACCCCCATTCTCTAGGGTAAAGGTTCTTTTGCTGGTATGCAGTGTTGACTTTTCACCAAACAAGACTGTTTTAGTTGTGACCAAACAGTTCAATTTTGGACTCACCTGTCCACAAAAGGGACTTCCAAAAAGCTTCAGTGTTGTCCAGGTACTCTCTGGCAAAGTTGAAATGGGCAGCTTTGATCTTTTTTTGTGAGCAGAGGCTTCTACCTAGCAAGCCTTCCATGAAAGCCGTGTCGATTGACTTTTCTTCTGATCGTTGAAGCATGCACATGTGTCCCAGATGCAGCAAAAGAGGTCTGCAAATCCCTTGATGTGATGGACAGGTTGGCTTTCACCTGAATTATAATTTTTCTTGTGGTTCTTGCTGATATTTTAGAAGGTTGTCCACTTCTATAGGCATGATTGTAGTAATTTTCAGTGTTCTCTAGTTGCAGATGATCTGCTTCACAGTGGAATGATGAAGCTCAATTTTTTTTCAGATGACTTCATAGCTTTCCCCAGACTTCCTGAGATCCCCTGAGATTTCTCTTCCTCTCAGCATGACTGACCTGTATGGGTTTACCTGAATAAGACTAAAGTGACGTGGTTTTGTCTCTGTTTCAGTCAGTGATGCACAATTTCTTTGCTAAACCTCTCATTCCATTGGTCCATTTCAGTGGTTAGTTTAGCTACCAATTTGTCCTACCTGATCCTACTTGACTGCTTGTTTTAAGCAATGCAGCTCAGGGTTCACTTACTTTTGCACCTACATGAATTGACCAAAAACTATTTTTAATTCAGTTTTGACTACACAATTGGAAAAAAAAAAGAACAATGCATTGAATTGATAAACCTACACCTGTTATTTCATATAAAATGTAATAGGTTCAGATTGAACAACAAAATCAAGTTGAAACAATTGGAAAGTCCAAATTGCTCAAGAGCTTCACACACGTTTGAGCAGCACTGTATATACATATAGGGTAAAACCAAACCACACTAATTGGAATATTATATCACATTCCTTATCATTGGCAAAATCCTTATTAGAAAAAAATCAACACCAATTTATCGTGCAAAACTTTCGTCTATTTCCTAAACAGCTCCCATACTCACCGTGTCTCTGTCATCCAACGTCCTCTGAGCTCGTCCCGGTGTGCCAGCCGGCGCTCCCTTCAGTCGTTTGTGCTGCGTGAAGAGGATGTTCATGGAGGCTAGCAGCACCTCTGACAGGTTGTGACGCACCTGCAGAAGAGGACGATACCGCATATATAACATGTCTGAATCGCAACGTTTCTATTTTGATTCAAGAAATCATCATCACCTCGTCACTAAAGTTCCTGAAGGCCGCCACTCTCTCCTCCACGCTGTCCTGGCTGAGGGGCAGAAGCTTCAGACGCGCCATCACCTGACAAACACGGACAAAATGAAGGCCATTAACCTCACATGATCCCGAAGTGGCAAAAACAATGACACGTCCCGAAGCACTCACGTCATATGCTCTATCAATGTGCCCTTCATGGTACTCATCAAAGAAGGTCATCAGATCCAGAAGAAGGTAGAAGGTGCTGTCGACGAACTGGTCACCTGCGATGCCTTGAGAGCGGTATCTATAAGAGGAGATGAAGAATCATCTGCTTTACTCCTTTCTGTGAACTTGAAATCAATTTCAAACTTATGCACAATTTGAAATTGTGCATAATGTAAGTTTCTATGTGTTCTGACCTCGCTGCGATGGCCATTGCAGTGTTTTTTAGCCTCTCCTTATTAGACTGAGGAGCGCAGACCTGAGCAATGACAGGGCTCAACAACTTGTTCATCAGCTCCAACACCTTATCTGGATTCTTCACAGCGCGCCAAGGTGTGATGATGCAGGGAATGCAGGCAAAAGGAAACGGTAGAAGGGTATAAATGAGCTCTGCTTCGGAAGAAGGCGAGACAAGATGAAGGAGGACTCACCTTGGCTAGCTCGTAGAGTTTGACCGCTTCCTCAAACAAACCCTTGTTCTCAGCTTCCAAGGCCACTTTACTAATGATAGCTCTGGTGTCTCCGGCGAACTTATCAATGACCCCGGGCTGGAGAAAGACGGAGGTAAAATCAGGTACAGGTGGAAAATAAATAAATTATAATAAATATTGTGGAAAATAGATCATTCTGTGTCAAGTCACACAAGCTCCCCAGTGACACCTCTTCAATTTGCCTGATGTTTATTCCATTAGTGCCTTTTGATGTCATAAGAACCTCCTAGCGCAAACGATTTTTGAGTTAAAGTCCCTTAAATTTGGGTGTCACGCCCAGTTTTGCGATCTGGGGATAGCACACTAAATTTTGGACCATATTTTGTTTTAAGGTAGGTACAGGCCTGTAAATTGCTATATTTATGTGTTTTAAAAAGTTGATTGTCCTTTTCCAGTCTGATATTGATTCATAAAACCATGAATCTTTTTCCCATAAATTCACAAAAAAAAAAAAAATTGAAGGCCATTTACTGTTCACATGAATTTAAAAGTATTTTCTTACATATATGAAAGGTCTGACTTCTTGCACTTTAAGACAATTTAGAATCTTTTTCATTTATACTTACAATTATTGAATTAGAATTATGAAAATATTTTCATCTCAACCCTGCTGATGTCAATGTCTGTGTAACACTTAAGTGAGTATAACACGTGTTACTTTCATTATAAATAAACTAAATCATTTGACCAGTTACAGCCTCCACAAAATTGTATTTGAAATGTAATGTTTGTGGAGTTTCTAATCATATCCTTGATATTTAAGAATTGCTGTTCCATAATTTATCAATATCGGATTGAATGGAAGTGGATCGAATCAAATAAATCAAACTGAACTCTTGTAAATCAAAATCAAATCGATTGAGGACATTAGAATCGATAGCCCTAATATTTATGTACTATTTTTAACGATACAACCCTTTAAAAGTCGCAAACTACGCAATACGTGCTGTTGACATTTTGGGGGTCCATACCTTGGAAATGTTTTGTGTTGGTGGGGTTTCAACTGACTTATCATATTTATTTAGGAACTCGACAATGTATTTAGAGAGTTTAAAGGCACTTAGGCCTTTGATAGGAAAACAGGAGGACATTGACTAAGGGACAAAATGACCATTTCAAACGCCTTATTTCAGGCCACTGCCATATGGGCGCATCAACAGTTGCCTTTAAAAATAAATAAATAAATATATATATATATATATATATATATATATATATATATATATATCAAGGGTACTATTTTGGGATATTTTCTGAAAAATCTCAAATCCGGAAAAGGTGAACTGTTGTTTTCACTGCCTATTCAGGCAGACCCCCACATAATTAAATATAGATATTAAAAAAAGATAATATCAATGTAAAACATGTTTAAGTTCATGTATATTAACCCTTTTTACACTGTAAACAACACCAGCAACACAGAGAGGTTCTGGGGATTTGTCTGAATTGACAGGGATTGACCCAAACAAAACAAAAAATCAGTAGTTCATTTCAAAAAGTGAAACTGATACTATAAAGATTCACTGCACAGATCTTACAGCTAATGAAAACCCCAAATTCACAATCTCAAGAAATTACACTCCAAAAGAAAAAAAAAATAGTTAGTTGAATTGGCCTTTTGAAACTGTTTAATGAATCTATGTAATGTGATTTGGGCTATGAACATTCCTCTCCCAATTCTATTTATTCAGTTTATTGAGAAGCACCTGCCTGTATTGCATATTCATTTAGTTTCTACTGTTTGTCAGTCAAATTAAGGACATTTTGAATTGCAAGAAAGAGTTCTAGTTGTTTACATGTACCATAGTAGACGATAAATGCTGGTTTCATTATACAAAATAAACTTAAACGGCACTCAATTGAACGCAGAATTCCTTCAAAAAGAAAATCAAACTGGAAATCTTCTACGGTTAATTGGACTAAAACAAATAACTCGAGTTGAGGAAAAATGTTGATTGATTATAGAAAATTTTCTTACCCTCCTGCTTCCATCTTTTTCCAATCTTCCAAGTAACATATCAAACTGCAAAAGACAAAGATAAAACAATTCCCATCAAATTAAGATGTTGCTCTGAATAAAAATTATGGCGGATGTTTAATCGAGTTCTGTCATTGGAGACAATTTCCAAATGCGTCCCATGGCTATCAATTGAATTTACTCAAAGGTGACACAGCAGTTAAAGCCACTCCCATCGCAACACCATTCTGAAGAGGATTTTGATTAACTTAATGATGCCACCATAACTTCATTGGCATTTTCATTAAAGGTCACCCATTTATTTTGGTTTCCAGATGCTCAAAGTACATTTAGCGCTATATCAAACTCAAGTAAATCAGTTGCCTTGTGATCTAGAGGACATCTTGTCGTAGTGACCTGACCAAAAGGTGTTGGAGGAAAATAAGTCACTCACCTCTCGACTCTCAATAACAAGTTCACTGACACATCGCATGAACATGTTCTCTCCCTGGCTGTCCTTCTCATTTCTGCAGATATATAGTGTATGCATTAGAAAACATTTTTGAAAAAAACATTGTTTATATGATTTTTGGAAAAAGAAAAAAAAACTAAGCAAAATTACCGTAAGAAGTAAAAGTACTGCAAAGCTTCCCGTGGATCCGTGGACTCAAATTTCCGAGTGTAAAGCATGAGCAGGCGGGTAAAGTTGAGGCGGCGCACAGTGGGGGGGTCACCAGGTTCTTGACTCACTGCAAATAGACGCTGATTTAAAAATAAAGTTGTCTTTTCCTCATCCGATTGTACAGTACTATGCTCTTATACTCACACAGCTGAGCGCTTTGGCCAGAGGACTTCAGCAATAGCCGTAGCTCATACAGAACCAATGCCACGTGTACAGCATGACTCCGAAGTCTCTCAACGCGAAATAAGAATGCCACGGCGGCCTCAAACTGAGCGGTCAAGAATAGGACCTGGAAATACAGGAAAGGCTGCTGGCTTGCAGAGAAGTGGGATTCTCCTGTTAGATGAAAAAGAAAAAAAAAAAGTTTTCCAAAATAAAGGAACAGCATCACAACTTTTTTTTCTTAGCCACTGAATAGGCTTTAAAAACTTCTAAATTCCAAAAGTAATTCAAATGTAATCACATTTTTGAAAGCTTGAACAAATGACAACTTCCATATTTGCCCATGTAGTTGCCGGTGGTCTTAATTTAATGCAGTAGGGACCCAGATGACATGTATTGTTAGCGGTTGTTTATTTATGAGAACATGCTTATAATGTTCATAATCTCCATACACAAAATTTATTTTAAAGAAGTTCACAAAGTAAAATAAATAAGACTACATCCTGGACTGGTCACCAGTCAGCCACAGTGCTCATATGGAGACAGACAGTCACTCAAAGTCACACTCACAGGAGCAAGTGGGAATGGAACTCACACTGCCTGCATGGAAGCATGAAACTCTGTTATGATATAGTGACTTATGTTTATGATTAAATTATTATTAAATAATATACATTTGGCTGCATCTGACGATTATTCAAATAATCGATTAATCTGTTAATTGTTTAATCGGATTTTTCAAAAACATGTTTTCATTTCCATCGTTTTTTTTTTTTTTTTAAACATGACATTATGTCGAATTGACAATGCAGAAAATGCACAAACATAATTTTGATCAAGTTATTGGTTTGGTCCGCAAACATGTCAGAAAATAGGCAAAAATGTTGAGCATTGTTTTCCAAAGTAAAAGCAAATGTTTTACTTTGATTCTACACAAAGATTTAAGGCCATTTACATAGAGGAGTACAGAAATCAGATAATCTTTACAATTAAGAAGCTGAAATGTTTACCTTTGGTGCAATTTTAAATTAAATAATGTATTCATCGATCATCAAAAATGATTATCTAGGAATTTGGTAATCGATTAATTGCTGATTAATCGGTGCTCATCTACTATACATAAAGAAAATATGTTCTGCGATTGGCAACCAGTTCTGGGCATAACCCGCGTCCCACCCATAATCAGCTAGGATAAATAACCAAACACAAAACTGTGGAGAGCCGATAGCACAAACAGTGACGTAATCCTATCCACAAAACCTAAGATATCTTAATACACTTTATAATTTAAAAAAGGAAAGAAATATGGTATATAACAGAAATGGTGGTAATGTGAGTGCAGTAGAGGCTTCAGTTTTCGTACGTTCGAATAAAGTAAGTAGCATGCTGGTTCCACATCACTTGTAATGAGCACAGAGAAACACCCCCACTCAGCAAATGAGGGTGAAAACAGCCTGTTTTTGTCAAACTCTGCATGTGCACCCATTAGCTGCACAGCCAAACTCAGGCATCGGCAACAATAAAAATGCAATTAAATGTACCAAAGCTTTAAATGAATGCCTAATTTGTTCCAGACGAACAGTACGAGCTATACGTTAGAGATTTAAAAGTTCACATTCTGACAGTCTGACTATGACAACTAACATGTAAGTACAAGACTTTTGAAAACATTCTCTAATGCACAGGTACTTAGTCATCAAGTTTACTTTTTAATTATAACGCCTAATCCCTTTGCTGCCTCCAAGTTTGAGGAGTAGAACAGGGTGGACTATGTCAGCCATTTTATAGCCTTATCTCAGACTGCCAGCACTTAAATTCAAAAAGCACTGTGCGTATGAGAGAGAGGGAGAGAGCAATGAAGAGAAGGAAAAAAGGATGAGAGAAGAACGATAAAGTGGGTGGATGTTTAAGAAAGAAAGAGCAAATGTGCAAAAGAGAGGGAAGAATAATCAGCGGGAGGATGGCGTAGAAACAACGCAGCAAGTGTGAGAGGATTGAATGAAAAGGAGGGATACAGAAGAGGAGGGCAGAGAGCAGGAGAAAGAACGACAGGGAGAGCCAAGCGAGGAGGGCGAGCGCTGGCAAAAATGGAGCGAAAGAGAAAGCTCTGGGCTTCGTGTCCCGCTGTTAAGCAAGATGGAGGACAACGGGGAACATGGTGCCAGGCAACAGAGGGAGCCGAGGCACAGAGGGAGAACAGAATGGGGCCTGAGGCTGCACTTCCCGCTGAGCAGAGGGGGCGGGAGAGGCGCAGAGAAAGAGGGTGAGGGTTATTGAGCGCAGCCTACAGTCTTATCAGAATGAAGCAGTCTCACTGTGTGAAGACAGCCAGCCCACAAGCCCTTTTGTCATTTTTTTGTGTACATGTATCACAGATGCATGGTTAGTTCCTTTAGAAACAACTTTAGGAATGTTTGCTGAGAAAAGTTCCTGACAGATGAAGTTGTCTGTCACCTGCGTGCTTGCTTAAAGACATAAAGAGCAGCTCAGTTAGCGGGGTAGAAACGGGCCTTGCTTATCATCACTGATGGAATGCATGTACTGTATGCTAATAAGACTTACATACACTGATTACTTACACTGATTCAAATGAACAGGGATTTGTTTTGCCTCGTAGCCACATGTCTTTGTAGCATCTTGTCAATCAGCAATTATGAGGTTTATGGGTATTGTGGTGCAGCACAATATATATTTCATTGTAAATTGTGAAGCTTGTGGTTTCGGACTCATTTTCAGATTAGGTCCTGACCTTGGATATTACAACCAAGCAAGGTAAGGCAAAAGCAAAAAGATTCTGACTGTAATCAACGATTTTACTGCTTTTTTTGTAAAATGGTCAGATAATGGATGGATGGACGGTGTAAAATACAAAATTGCTGAAATAAAGAAAAAAACACAGCTCCAGAGTTGGTCTGCCGTTCTGTGAAAGACTGTGACAGTCACTGTACATACCGTAGTCCTCCAGCAGTTGTTTCTGTAGCTGTGGCAAGGTCAGTCTGTCCTGAGGCGAGCTGCTGCCATCATCATTGAAACAGACCTGATTTAGCTGCAGGGAGAAAAAAAAAATCATCAATCAAGAGTAATTCAGATGACATTAGATCAATACTTGCATTATAAATCCTACATTGGGAGCAAGCCTCCGTTTACAGGTATGCTGAGAACAAATATTCCAAAGCAGAAATACTTTACCTTTAGCCACAGATAGTCTTCTGTCTTGTCCGCCACCTCTCCATGGTTATCACTGACGTCACATTTGCCGATGAGACAGTAAACCGCTCGCTTGTAAGGATCGGCGCTGTTCCTCAGAACTCTGCGGTAGTGGAGACGAAGCTTGCTCTCCGAAGTTGGGGAAAGGCTTAAACGGGGAAGACAGAAGAGAAGGAACATTAAGAAGAGTATTCAATAACAGTTAAAGTATATATCTGTTAAAATGTTTGCTTATCAACTAAATGTACAATACTGTTGACATATATATGCACGTATAAATGCAGCTGTTTATGTGTAAGTTTGTTTTATTCTTTTGTAAGGGGGTAGGACTAAGTTTTTTTACTTCATCTGAAAAAAAGAAAGTAGAAAAAAAACTCAACCCCAAATCAACTTCTTTTTTTTGCTGATAAAACTGTATTGATGGCTGTCTACTAATGCTGTCTACATGTCCTGGTCATTATTTTTTGACATTTTCATGCATGTTTGTTGAAAGCTTGAATTTGGGGTAAAAGCTGTCTGTGTTAAATACTGGAATAAAGACAATATGGCTGTTTGTCCTCTCATTGGACGAGCATTTCACTTTGTGAATCTGATTTAGTCGCTCTGCCACCCGTGGCGTATACAAGCCCAACGGTCCTCCAGGCAACGTGAAGGAAGATTCTCGGAGTCTGTGTGTGTAAATGTAAAAAAAGTAAATAAATAAAATCTCACCGTCTATCTGGGCTGTTTGCGTACTCCTGAAACCAGGTCTTAAAGTCTCCTAGCTGGTGATGCAATCGATTGATTACGTGCATAGTTGCATTCAGGTCTCCACAACGTAGACAGTAGTAGATCACAGCCCACACTGGGTGGCCTTCTATCTCACCATCCTGTTGTATGAGCAGATGTGACATTGAAACTGACACAAGGATTGTCTTTTCACATTTATCAGAGCTTCACTAGTGATTAAATTAACAGACTCGGACTCCACTATACAAACCCTAGTTCAGGAGTGAGAAACGTGACCCCCAAATATTTGAGTATCCCGCGGGCACATTTTTAAAATAACTCACAGTAAGCTGCATCAAATCTTTTATGTCGCAGCTATTTTTCCAAATGTTATTACAGTTGTTACTCTATTTTTGTAACAGTGTTTTATTTGCTCTCCAGCAATATATTAATGTGTTTAAATTTAAATGTGTTTATACTGTTCTAAAAGTGTGATTAAAGACCTTAAAAAATTAAGTGCTGTAAATCTATAAAAGAATGCCTATTGCCTAGGGCAGAGGTGCCCAAGTCCGATCCTCGAGAGCCCCTATCCTACCTGTTTTCCATGTCTCCCTCCTCCAACGCAGCTGAATCCAATGATCAGCTCATCAGCAAGCTTTTCAGAAGCCTGATAACGTTCCTGATCATGAATCAGGAGTGTTGGTGGAGAGAAACATGGAAAACAGGCTGGAAAAACATTTTTATTATTATTTTACAAAACACAACCTAACGACTTGCATGTGTTACCTGCATGCCAGGCAGGGGACCAGGAAGCTTGATGTTTAGAAAACTGCGTACAAGTTGGTACGTTCCTGGCACCCCTCCCAGTTGGGCCTGATGAAGGTTTCCGAACACAGTCACCATGGTATAATTTTTATAACTGTACAACAGGAGACAAAAAGCCACAGTACAATCATCAATTGCATATTAGCACTGATTTTAGTGACTACATCGTCACCACATTGTGAACATTAAGGCTTCATTTCCTTGATTGAAGGAAGATTTGAATCTAGATGTTCACCTATTCTCAAGGAAGCCGAGTGCCTGCCGCACAAACGCCATTTTCATCTCAACTGAAGTGTGACTCTTCAGCGTATCTTTGGCAGGAACCAGTAAAACATCGGTCATTTGTTTCACCATCTGCCACAGGTCTGACACATTCTAGAGGGATGAGAAACGCCGACATCCAGAATTGCAAATAGTTCAGTATTATTTGCAGTTGATGATATTACCTTGTCATCCAAGCTTTCTGCGACAGATGCACATAAATCTCCCAGATTCGGATGAATGTGACCATTCACAATCTTCTCGTTGAAAATGTAGATCTAAAGGAGGGGGTGACAGTTATAAATAAACAAATAAAACAGAGATTATACACCCAGCAGACAAGAAAATACTCAGTCATAAAATGTTATTGCCACATATGAAATCATGCCATAAAAAAAAAAAAGCCTACCATTCTATCTTCAGCTTCCAGGGTAAAAGCAAAACATTATGACCATCGAGTGAAATGGTTCACAACAAAAAATAACAAGAAGACAATTACAATGCTGATGAGGTCGTCAAAAAAAATTACAAAAACGAGACAAATGATGCTGCATGCAATGTGTCGACACATAGTGTGAGGATGTGGATCAAATAGAATGAGGGAAGGTCAGAGTGGATGACAAGGGAAGAGAGGCAATGGGAGAGACAGAATTTACCCACAATCCTCCTCTGCTGCCCTACCAGTCAATATGTTTGATTTGACCTCCTGTGACCTCATTTCTATTTAACGACTAGGCATGGGTGCATTTACATTTAATCCACGTTAAGTTTCAATTTAGATTGTCATATTTATTATAAAATCAGTAGATGATGAAATGGATAGAACTAATTCCTTTTGATATTAACAGTCCAATAATCGTTTCATTTTCCGTGAAAAATTAAGGTTGGCAAAAAAACAAAAAAACAACATCCATGAATCTGCAAGCGCGGAATCACAAGTATACGGAAAGCCACTGTTTATAGTTATATTTAAAATTACAGTGGTACCTCGGAGTTTGAACATAATTAATTTCTGCGCGTTCAAAGTCCGAATTGTTCAACCTCCGGAATTTTTTTTTCCCATAGGAAATAATGTAAATGCAATTATTCCTTTAACAAGCTCCAAAAACAGAAAATTCCTATTTGAATTTCTATTTATGTTTTTTACATTTAGAGTACAGTACAGTATTTAAACAATAAAAACACCTTACCTTACCTGTTGTGGTGTGATGGCATCAGTGGATGATAAATGCTATGTTAATGCTAGCTTTAGTTGCGTGCTGAGTTTGTGTATTTTACATTGGGCATATTGCTAGACTACTAAGCGGTCCTTGCGTGCGTTGTTTAACGTCAGGCACGTTGTTGAACAACTAAGGGGGGGCCTCGTGCCAGTATTTACAGAAGCAGTGACAGTAGTTACAACTGCACGATAATCTCCTTCCTAATTCCACTGTGGTTCGTAGCAATGTATGTTTTTCTTTGCTGCCACTGGCAGTGTTGTCTTTCTGTGGGCCCATGGCGAAGAAAATTGTCGTGGAAAAATCTAAATGCACTCGCGAGTGTGGAGCACCTCCGGGAGTATTCACAATCTGACTGGAAATGAGCAGTGCATCGTCTCAACTACCGCAATGTGAGCATTCGGCATTGCTCGGCTTCACTTGTTTACCCGTTTTTCAAGGTATGTTCGGCTTAGCTTGCTTTGCTTGGGTGTTCGAACTCTGAAAATAAGTTCAAACTCCGAGGCATTTTTTACTCAGATTTTTTGGTTGAAGTCCGAATTGTACGAGTTTCGAGATGTTCAGACTCCGAGGTTCCACTGTATGTCACTTTATCCAAATACTATTGAACATCTGAAAAAAGGGTTACTCTGCATAAAATGGCCCAAATTCCTAAATCATATTTATTTTTTTTTTAAAGAAAATGTTTAATCATACCTTGTTGTATTTCAAATTTGTGGTAATTTCTAAGAGCAAAATCATAAAAACTGAGTGAGGTAATTTAACGTCTTTGCATTATGTACACTGGCAACAACATACTTTAGTAAAAAATAAATAATTATTGTAGTCAGAATGAATATCTTTGTTTAAGAAAGTGTACTGTTTACAGCAAAAAAGATCATTTAGGTAGTTTTAAAAATACACTATAGAGAATATGAATATACATAATGTGGATTTGAGTTTTGTGACTGACCCAAAAAGGAATTAAATTGTTTTTTCTAACAAAACCAGGTCCATCCATGATTATCATTAGGTTGACTCACCTGACGTCCGTATGCCACCTCCACGCTGTCCAAAGCACTTCTTCCTGCGGCCGTTATTTCACTCACAAAGCTGGGCTACAAATAAAACAGTAAACAACCACCTGAATACATGGCATAAGAGTATGCAATTTTTAAAAAACACGCTATATGCACAAGTGGTGCTCCGATCAATCGGTCACCGATCGTGATTGGCCGATTACCGTGGAAAAAAAGCATGTGATCAGCAAATGTCGATCAGTGCCTTTCATCGCCGAACACAAAAGCCGACTGCACAGGCACATTCTTAATAGCCTACAGTCAACTAGAGACCAGCCTTTGTGCAGTTTAGTGTCCCTTCCTCCTTTCCTTAACACTGCACGTGACAGACAAAACCAGTAACTGAATCATAATATATGTTATATATCGACACAATGTCCTGTTTTTGTTTAATAAAGGGATGGGAAATTGAATAGTGATTTTTTTCTAAATCTGATTAGTCAATCGAAATAAAAATTGAAAGATTAATTGTTAGTGAGCAACTCTAAAATTGAAAAACGCACAGCTAATACATATGATCTGTTTCAGAACCGTATCGGCCGATCTCACTCATGGAGGATCAGTATCGGAATTGTGTTGCTATTCTCGCAAGAAAGTGGTTATGGCTTTATGGACTTTGTGTTCTTGTTACTGTTGTTTTATTTAAGTTATAAAACTGAAAAATTATTCTCCCCATGGGCTCAACACCTATAGGAGGGGCCAAATGGGTCGGGTGTACTGGGAGCCGGGCGGCAGCCAAAGGCGGGGGGCCCGGGTCCGGTCCCCGGCTACAGAAGCTAGCCCTAGGAACATGGAATCTCCCCTCTCTGGCAGGGATGGTGGAGGAAGATGCCAGTTCGACCTGGCAGAACCAAATGTATTATGAGGGTTTGCTGGGAAAATTCTAGAAGAATCCCCTGCCAGAAAGAGTTTTAATGCCCAGCTCCGGCAGAACTTTAGGATTTGCCCATGTTCCGGGGGAGAGTCAAGGAACATTGAGTGGACAATGTTCCGCGCCTCCATTATTGAAGCACCTGATCGGAGCTGTGGCTGTAAAGTGGTCGGTGCCTGTCGTACCAGCAATCCTTGAACCCGCTGGAGGACACCGGCGGCAAGGGATTTTGTTAAGCACCTTTGACGGTCGTTAAGGCACACACTTAGGCGAGGGAGGAGTTCAGCGAAGCCATGGAAAAGGACTTGCTTCGAGGAAATTCTGGTCCACCATCCATCGTCTCAGGAGAGGATAGCAGGTTGGGTTACTTCGATAGTATGGGGTACCGAGCCCCCTGATACCGGCTGTTTGGTCCCTTTATGATGGTGTCTGAGTGTCAAACTCTGTTGTCAGAGTTTGGTCTACATCGCCGGCAGTAAGTCGGATTAGATTCCAGTGAGGGTTGGACTCTGCCAAGGCTGCCTTTTGTCACTGATTCTGATCATAAGCTTTATGGACAGAATTTCTAGGTGCAGCTGGCTCCAACCGGGGTCCGGTTTGGTGCACTCAGCATTACATCTCTTGCAGATGATGTGGTAATGTTGGATTCTTCAATAGCTTCATAGCAGAGAGTGTGAAGCGTTTGGGATGAAAATCAGCAACCCCAAATCTGAGACCATGATCCTCAGCCCGAAAAGGGCAGAGTGCCCTCTCCTGGTCGGGGATAAGATCCTGCCCCAAGTGGAGGAGTTCAAGTATCTTGGGGTCTTGTTCACAAGTGAGGGAAGGATGGAGCGAGAGACTGACAGGCGGATCAGTGCAGCATCTGCTGTGATATAGACTCTTTATCTGTCTCTTGTGGTAGGAGAGTGGAAAGGTGAAACTCTCGATTTACTGGTCGATCTATGTTCCTACCCTCACCTATGGTCATGAGCTGTGTGTCGTGACCATAGAACTAGATCCTGAATACAAGCGGCCAAAATGGGTTTGCTCCACAAGGTGTCCGGGGTCTCCCTTAGAGATAATGTGATAAGCTTGGTCATCCAGGAGGAAGTCAGAGTTGAGCCACTGCTCCTCCGCATTGAAAGTAGTCAGCTTAGTTGGCTTGGGCATCTGGTACATATCCCTACTGGAAAGGTGTTCCAGGCATGTCCCACTGGCAGGAGGGACGACCCAGGACATGCTGGAGAGACTATGTCTCTCGGTTGGCCTGGGAACACCTCGGGATCCCCCCGGAGGAGCCAGACGAAGTGGCTGGGCAGAGGGAAGTCTGGATTTCCCTGCTAAAGCTGCTGCCCCAATGACCCGACCCCAGATAAGGAGTAGAGGATGGATGGATGGAAATCTTTCAGCAACACTTGTATTATGTTGCAGGTGCACATGTGTGAATATGAACCAGCTTTTGTTTTTGTAGTGGTCAAGTACATTGAAAATGTACAGCAATGCATCTTTTTTTGTGGTCAGACTGATAACAGACACAATTAAAAAAAATATATATATGTTTACTGGTGTAGTTTGTATGAAATAGGTCAAACATAGCTAGTGTGAAAAGGTCAATGCAAAAAAAAAGTGCTAACAGATATGACATATTGAGAACAAAAAAAATGTTTTCTGAAGCTGCTATATTAAACAGTTGAGAAAGTCAGAAATGTTCAATTGTGTGAAATATACCAAAAATAGGCACATATCCTTTTGTCTTCATTATTTATAAGCAGAAGGTGGACGTGGCATTCTATTTTGGGAAAAGTTTACTTTTTATGATAGACACTAGTTCAAATAAAGTGGTTTACAGATACAAAGGACAAGAAATTAAATCGCTAATGTTTGAAACAGCATTGCGCTCTGCAAAACAGTTGCCTTTACAGTAAGTGAGCTTTGAGCACTAAGGACACACATTCCATTTTTAATACATTGTTCCTTTACATTTGTGGTGTGAGTCTTGTACCTCCACATCTTGACTGAAGTCCAGGGCGTCCTCTCCTGCTCCGAGGAGTGTGTGCAACACTCTCTGCTTCACCTGTTCCCACTGGACCAGCATGGACTCACGATGGTACTCTTCAGCCAGCAGGAATGTCTGTAAAAGGCATCGGTCAGTTTCAGTTGTACAGTCAAATGTGTCAAATCACACATATGTCTGCTAGAATGGATGGAAACAATAGACCTGTATTTAGTCTTGCATGAAACGTTAATATTCCTGTACAAGAACTCAACTTGACTACACATGAAGACCATCACGCATACAACTCAGTAAGGGATGTTAATAGCTAGCACTCGACTCAAGCTTGTGAAACCCCATCAGGACTCGTCTATTTTAACCCTCCACAGAGACTCGACGTGAGATAATGGGAACATTAGATAATTAAATCCTTCCCATCTCCAGCCCAGGGAGATGTAAATCTGGACTGGAGCCCCCATTTACAGAGTTATATTGGTCACTACCTGGATCTTTCAGATCTTCTTTTACACAATTGAGCGTATCGCAGCAGCAATATGCCAGCACAACAGTTGTGAAGGTCTGTCATGTTTGTGACTTGTCTGCCAGAGAACACTTTTCAGCTACTTATGATATTACTGCTATAATATTTAAATAAAAATTACCATTTCAAGAGAGCATAAAACCTGCTGAATGTTGAATATTGACGAAAACAAATGCAGATTTTAAAATGATGTTTTGATAAACTGAGCATTTAAATTGACTAGTGGTGAAAGGGGTGTAAGCATTATGTTCTGTCATAAATCCTGTGAGAGACACTTTCTTTAACAGCAGGATTCAGAATATAGACATCTGTAGGGAGATGTAATGCAATCTTTTTTTTATGTCTTTAGAGCATTTGGTATTTCAACCCTTCACATAAGTCTTTCCTGCTCTCAGAGGGAACAGGGAGATAATGGGAACGACAACTAATTAAAGGCCGGGCCTATTAGATCTGCTCATCAGGGAAGCCATTTCAAAACCATTCCCTGAAGAGTCGCACCAGAAGGACGTTTAGATCACAGCCAACAGACATGGGAAAAAGTGTGTGTGTTTTTAAGTGCTCCTGTGGTCCGAATGCATCAGACTTTCTTCGCTTCATTTTCAATTAACAAAAATAAAATAACGATAAAAACAGTCTTGTCAATCCAGGCAAGATGGTACTAAAACAGTATTTAGCCATGTTAAATCTGATGTTATTTCTAATTTCAGAGGCTATTTTGTCATCGTAACATCTCCTAATCTAAGATCATTTAGTCCCGCTAATTTACAACGTGCTCTCCCCGTGCTACTCTAAAGCTCCTATCTTGACCAGAGCAGAAATGAGAAACACAGGCACTGACCCTGCGGCGAGATTCCTCAATGGCGGACAGCAGGGCGTTGTCCCTCTCGTTCTTCAAGAAGCCCTATGTAGAGACAGGAAGGCAGCAGAAGAGGGCCAGGCAAGCGATGCGAGTCGGAGAGAGGAAGAGAAACAGAGAGAATGACTTCTTAGCTTGGCAGGACAAAATGATGACAGAAAAAAATGTGAAGACTTCTAAAGGGAGAAATTTAACAGACATTTACTCTGTGGGAGACAAGTCGCTGCTTATCAAGCATGTGTTGGGATTACTGAAACGTACAGTTGCTATTTCATTCAGATGAAACCGTGTTTGCACTTTGAGCTGTGCTAATTCTCCACACACCATTTTGCAATGAGACAGCAATCAGCACAGACTCCATTTTGACATCTTTACAAAATGGCTTCCGCTGCAAAACATACCCTCTCTCTCCTGCGGCTCTCCTTATGAAACCTGCACTCGCATCCAACTTCATACCTTTTAAAGACAAACTTAGCAATCAGAAGAGTGTTCGTTTGCAAGTGGCCCTTGCGTAACCAACACTGCATGCAGATGAGTATCAGGCAGCCCTTGGAAAATGCTGAAGGAAAGAAATTCAGTGACCGCAGACAAGCATATGGAGTGGCCATTTTGAGAAAGCATCAAAATGACAGGTAGCTAATGTGCCTTGTCCTCTTTAAAGTGAGCAGAACTCTGAACCACTGGCTGTCTTGAAAAACAAGTGCTGATGCAATACATCTTGAATGTAAATCTAAGGTGATCATTTCTTTTTATAATATGGAGCCTGTAAGCTACGCCAATGAAGAGTATATAAAGTCATTTTAGATGCACACAAAAAATTACTTTGGGGATGTGCATAACTGATTAAAAAGGATTCTGGCGACTGAGTGTACTTGATTGTTGATTATTCTTAAAGCAAGGGAGAAAAAGGAGGTCAGAATATTGAGAAAACACTTTATACATCCAATTAAAATATTTTAAAATGACAATTGACTGAATGTACTTTCCATAGTGGCTGTCTCGCCTCACAATTACGTAACACAATGACACCATTAGCCTGCTGATTCATTTGAAAGTGATCCAACACCTTTCCTATGACAACATACTGGTATTTAAAGTCATGATTCATGTATATACTATATATCAGACAGGTATTATTGGGAATCAAGTCACCGAAGACCTTGTTCAGAAGCCAACATACAATTCATCATTTAGAACAAACTGGATCTAATAGAGTTTAAACAAATGGTAGCATGAGTTGAGTAAAGTCCAGTGTTGCTTTATTATGTAAGTAATGTGCTAGTTAAATGAACAAACGTGTCAATGAAGTTGAAGTTGGGACGTTGAGTTAAACAAATAAAAACTGAATACAATGATTTGAAAATCATGTTCAACCTATATTTAATTGAATACACTTAAAACAAGATATTTAATGTTCAAACTGATCAACTTTATTATTTGCAAATAATCATTACCTTTGAATTTTATGGCTGGAACACATTCCAAAAAAGCTGGGACAGATGGAAAAAAAAAGACTGAGGCCCCGTCCACACGAAAGCCAGTTTCAATGTATCCTCACAAGTTTCTTACCGCTTAAGCCGTTCGTCCACATGACGGCGCGGTTTCGGAGATTGAAAACAATCACTTTTGAAAACGGGCTCCAGAGTGGAAAGATTTCAATATGTGCCCCGTACGCGTCCGTCTGGACACCTTATGCAGGATACTCCTTCAGCAATGACATAATGGTCGCAGCTCGATTACGACGCATTGTCGCAGATTGATGACGGATGTGCCAATTCTCGTGTGACTGCGCACAAACCGTCAGTCTGTCAACAACAATGGCGGATAGCAGTGTCGTAGTCATTTGCGCAGCCTCCTTAGCTTGCTTATGCTTTTGCAGCAAAAATATTTTTGCTTCTTTATTCCCACGTTTAACAAGTTGTGTTGTACTTCTGTAGATTGCAATAAAGTGTTTTTTTTTGTTTTGTTTTAAGTGTCCATCTTTTTCGCTGATTCTTCTTCTACGCTTTCCGTTAACTCCCTGTGTCGCCACTCCAGACTTGGCATATACAATTACAGCCGTTAAACCCTCTGTGTCTTCTTTTGGACACACGCAAGTCTTGAAATGCTTCTGTGTGTACGAGTTTTGTTTGAGGAACGAAGCCGGCTTTGCTTCCATCTGTACGGGGCCTGAGAAAGTTGAGGACTGCTCATCAAACACCTGTTTGGAACATCCCACATGGGAACAGGCTAATTGGGAACAGGTGGGTACCATGATTGGGTATAAAAGGACGTTCCCTGAATTGTTCAGTCATTCACAAGCAAAGATGGGGCGAGGTTCACCTCTTTTTAAACAACTACGTGAAGAGTATGGGTACTAGACTGGCCTGCCATGGTCTCCCATTGAAAATGTGTGCCGCATTATGAAGCATAAAAAAGGACAACAGAAACCCCGGACTGTTGAACAGCTGAAGCTGTACATCAAGCAAGAATGGGAAAGAATCCCACCTAAAAAGCTTCAACAATCAGTGTTCTCGGTTCCTAAATGTTGAGTACTGTTAAAAGAAAAAAGTAACACAGAGGTAAACATACATGACCCTGTCCCAGCTTTTTCGGAATGTGTTGCAGCCATTAAATTCTAAGTTAATGATTATTTGCTAAAAACAAAGCTTATCAGTTTGATCATAAAATGTATTTGCTGTGTATTCAGTTAAATATACAGTTGTGCTTGAAAGTTTACATACCCTTGGGGTATGTACAACTGCAAATGTACCAAAGTTAAATGTCGCTTAACACAAAAATGCTTTGAATCATCACCAAAATTCACATGCACATCCCAGTCAATTTCATCCTCTGAAAATATCAAAACAATTGCCACCATATTTTGATTTTTTTATGGGCATTAAGCCTTTTTCTCTCCAGACAGTGCACTCATATGTTTACATAACTTTCAAGCACAAGTGTAGGTTGAACATGATTTGCAAATCATTGTACTATATCCTGTTTTTATTTGTTTAACACAACATCCCAACTTCATTGGAATTGGGTTTGTAGGCTGAACCAAAATGAAGAGACAAAGACAGACATGTATGTCTAGGAGGTTTTCTTTTGGAGTCAGCCTTTATTTTGTCACAATTTTGCAGCCACTGAAATCAATACATCTGAAGTAGGGACAAATTGCTACTCCACAAATGCCCTGAGGAAGGCTTAAGTTTTCTGAATTTACTGTATGTACTATAACCGAACACCTTATATTGCTGCTGTCAGTAGTAGCTTATCTATTTAATAATTATGCCATTTTTGGTGCTATTTGCTCATCTGTCTATGGCAGACTGTATCATCTTGGTTGCCAAGAAGGATACGACAGCTATTCTTGAAGCCAGCAAGAGAGGATGCTCGCTTGCAGGGAAATGAGAACTCTTGGCCCCCTACTTCCTCTCTCATCACCTCTCTTGTGTACCGTATAAAGGCCACCTGCTGGTTGATTTTCCTACCAGTAGTCACATCTCGTCTTTGTCCAAGTCTTTCCATCATGTCACTGCATTCCTCAGACTCCCTTCTACCTCTAAAACTGGGAATACAGGCAATTTTACTGTCAGTGACTTGATTGTCAAAAGCTAAACATAATAATCCTCATGATATAGTGAGGGTTCTGTCAGCACTTTTTATATTACTAATTTCACAATTACGATTTGTATTCTTAACTCATAATTTACAAACAGGACTTACAACTTTGTTCTTCATATGTAATTATTTTTTAAACATAACTAGTTTTCTAATTATAGTAAGCATTATCTGCGTGATATCTTGATTATATGTGTTATATGTGGTCGTTGCACTAACCATGGCTTAAGTATGAGCCATGATATGCTCTGCTGGTGAAAAACCATAGTAATAGCGTATAGACAATTTTAACTTGCTTTTAAAAATAAAAAGAGCCTGTGCATTAGTTGTCCTGATATAGATGTGATACACTGGTATGTACACAGGTGATACTAGTCAGCCAGTGTGCATAAAAAACATTCAAGTTCTATCGTCGTCTTTGTCTCTGGGAGCTGTCTAATTATTATTCCTGTAATTGTTGGAAGAGAAAATTATACATCTCTTATAGAAACAGGCAATGCGAGAAGAGCTGCTCATTCTGCCAGAATCTTAAGCAGCAGTGACACGTTGAAAAACACAGTAGTGTCTCTGCTGCATTCATACCTCAAATTAACTGCAATAAGAAGCAGAACCATTTTTCGGTGCGGTTGTTTTGATGCCAGATCAATTCGCTCATTTTTTGTGCCAAACACATATTGACAACATAGCCATTAGTGGTGGCCAAAAGCACCATAGGTCTGATATACAAATCCTCTATGTTCATTTTCCTCAAATATATGAACGGATTGTCACAGATGAATAAAAAAAACCAATGGCTTCCTACTGAAGGATCATGCTTTACATGTGGAAAGTGGGAAATTTGTTTTAAATAATCTGAAAAACAATGACAAGGCATTAATATCATGAATAATTTGGTCAGTACATGACGGCTCACAGTGACAATTGTTCTCCAGTCCGAGACGAAGCAGTTTGTGAGACTGCTGATGCTTCAATTCATCCACATGTACAGGTTGTCAAATAAAGCCAGTGTAAAGCAGAATATACATCAAGTTAAAGCAAAGAAAAAAGGAAAATATGAAAAGAACATATGACAAATGTCAAACGGTCAACATTGTATTTAAAGTGGCTTAGGATGTATGTTTTCTGGATGCCCCACCCTTATATTGTGCAGCCTCTGAGACCTCGGAGACACAGTGAGCATTCACAGCCAATTGACTATATAAAAGCCTAGAAGCTTCACCAGCACAACCACAGGGGAAAAAAAGAGATACATGCTTAAGAGTGTAAGGACATTACACAGGTCAAAATGAGGGTGGATCGTCTTTAAATCAATAAAAAATACAACAGATGGAAGTTTCTGCTATTGTCTTTGTTAATCGCACATTTTGTGGATATCTGAAGAACGTCAACAATTGTTCTTAAATGTAGACAAAAAGTGTCCATTATAAAGCTATGCAACTTTAGTAAGTGATGTGTGTGTGTTCTCACGGTTCTTAACGGACACACATTTGCCGGTTCAATGTGCCAGCTCATACAGGCCTTCTTTCATTGATAGCTGGTCTGCACCTGAAAGCGGCCTATTGGCACTTGCAGGCAAATTCATCACTTTGTCACGAAATGTGTTCCATGGATATTCAATATATGAGTATGGTACAAGAACAGCGTTTAAAAGTGAAAATAATGGCAGAACCACATGATTTGTGTGTGGCATCATGATAGTGAGTGCCCTCCCTTGCCATGACACAAAGAGCTGCCCTAAGTGTGCGTGAAAAGAATAAACTCCACACTACACCTCGCGGTCACATAGCCATACACATACACATGCAAGCACATGTGTTGATCTTATTATAATACAACATTTTCAATCAATTAAATGTTAAGTCTTTACGCTATATTGCATTTGTCAGTGATCAATACTGTCATACAAGCAAATAAAAGAGCAAAGAAGACAGATAGATTAAATTTGTGTGAGACAAAGCAGATACCTGTCCGACAATGTGTGCGTAGATTCGTGTGTGGGCGATACTCACTCATGCTCAGTGGCTGCCTGGCAAAAAAGAGGACATGTGTGAACCCAGACGGATTTAAAAAAAAAATGTTTCTTTTCTTTGTCTGTGCCCAGGGTTTCTGGGCTTTGACAACACAGGAAAGACCTGTGTCGCCCTTTGGTTTTTCCATCTCTCTGTGTCGTTCTGTGCCAGGGCGGCGGTAGTGGTGACAGTGGCCGCCATTCTGGGGCGTGTTCCCCGTTCCCTGTCTGGCCGGCATGGCGTTGCGCCTGCAGCCCTTTTCTGTCTGAAAGCAGGCCAGTGACTTAAGTGAACCCCGGAGAAGCATGTGCAAGTACCACATCAAGACTCACTGGAGGTGGTTTTATTGTCAGAGGGCCATACCAACTGTGAAGGCAGACACAGGGGGGATGCATGGGAAGGAACTATGGATTCATATAGGGTATCTGTTCATACCATCAGCTGACTCCCCCCTCCCTCAGCCACATATCCTTGCTCTTGTTCACACACTCCCTCACTTCATCTAAGCTTCGCTGACAGCCCTCCGCCTCCTGCCTTTCTCCATCTCACTAATTTTCTCTTTTTTTTTTATCCATGTATGCATCCTTTCTTCCCATCCGCCCTCCTTCCTCCCTGTATGCAATTACAGTAATGGACCCCCCCCCCCCCCCCCCCCCCCCCAGTTGATGGCTTCCGACATCCTGTCTTGAAATGAGAGTAATCGTGCTCTTAAGGGTCATGTTTAGTTAATGAAGGGCTTCTGAGGCACATGGGTGGGGAGAGTTGGATAGGGGGAGCACACAAAGCAAACATGTTACTCTACACACCAGTTGTAGTCACACTCATTCACAGAGGCATATGGCATAGTTATATGCAAGCCAGCACAAGCTAGTGGCGAGCTGCACGTGCCGCACATGCACATTCATTCATAATCCGGGGGAGAGTGTAAGAGTGAGTAGCCGACAGTTACTGACACACATACACACAAGCAACGCATCTCACTCACATGCAGACACACATACATCCTGCGTAGCTATGTTCATGTAGCGCTGCAGACACTCTTTGCTAAGCCAAATAGATTTACTGCCATCACTGCTGAAGGATGAGTGTGTATGTAAAAAGCCGATGGGGGTGGAGGTGGCGAGGGCACAGGAAGCGAAAGGATGCAAATGGGATAAAAGGAACACAATCATGAAATGGAAAGAGGGTACATGAAAAAGAGTCGGTAAACAAGAGAATGGTGAGGACAAAGATAGAGCAGCGAAAAGTGAGATGAGGACACAGAGATGCAATGAACTGCGGTCGGACGCCATTTTTCCCCACAAGCAACGCTCTCAGCATTCCATGCCTTATGTTTCACTATTGGGTGCTCCATATTTCCTCGTTTCTCTTTGTTCCTCTCTCATGTTTACTCCTTTGTATGCCACTAGTACATAATTCGATGGCACAGAAAAGTAAGCAACAAAAGCAATACATCCATGACAATTGTATTTTCATCAAAATTTCTGATAGCTTTTGTAAATCTAGCTATTGGGAACGTTCAGCTGGATCCCGTCAGAAAGAGTGCCAATCCCTAGGTAGACATTTCACTGCTGCTGTTGTTGATGCAGTCGACTAGAGTTCTGGCCATAAGCTGGTTGATGCCATACATGGTCGCAAACACTGAACCAATTGGTGGACACTGGCATTGAGGGATGTCATCAAGCTGAAGAAGGAGCCCTAACATGTATTTTTGGTGAGGCAGCCTAAGTGTACAGACAGGCCAAGCGCAATGCAACTCTGGTGGTGGCTATATCAAGGTTTGATGAAGCTACAGGCTATGGATAGTGACTTGTGGATGGCTTCAAGTAAATTCTGCTCCGCCATCCTGTGTCTAAGGCAGGGGTGTCAAACTCATATTTGCTCAGAAGCCACATGGAAGAAAATATATTACCAAGTGGGCCGGATCAGTAAAATCATGGTATATACTGTAACTTCAAAACAATTGCCGACAATTATACGCAGATGTTTGCTATTTGCAGGTCTGCCCTAAATTGCGGGGTGCAACTGCAAAATATATTGTCCCAAAAAATAACACGAATGCAAATGGAGCGCGGCAGCACTTTGCCTGTATGAGTTCCGGGTGTGTTGTAGCTACCTGTTTTGCATATTGTTCGCAGAATGCAAAGTTATAAAGATGTTAATCCTTGTTATATGTGTTTGTAATACCAGGAGTTGAATGTGTGTCGTATTCAGCAGCAAGTTCATGTTGGTTGATTTAGGTTGGTCTATGTTTTTTTTTTTTAACAAACCCTAAGTTTAAGTTGCGTGTAAAATAATGATGTCTAAAGCAATTCAGTGTACAAGTCGGATTGCTCATCTGAGGATTTCTTATGAAATTACAAATGTATATGCTGCATGTATATGATTGTGGCCAGATAAGTAATTGCTCCAACATTACTTGTTTTTTTACTTTACAAAATCAGCTCACGGGCAAGATTAAACCTCTTTGTGGGCCTGATCCGGTCCGCGGGCCGTATGTTTGACACCCCTGAAATAAGGGTTATGCCACCAAATATTAAATGCAATTCACTTTAAGTTAATTTACGTAATAATGTGCTTATATTTTTGCTAACTTAAAGTGGGTGGGTTAATATTTGTCAACTGTGGGCATGTGAAGACCTTTGAGACTTTTGTGATCAAGGGCTATATAAATAAACTTGACTTGATACAAAAAGGTGCTCACATAATTTAACACATCTAATAATGTAAATACCACGAAGAAAAAGCTGGAATTCTGAACGTTTGTTTATTATTCATCTTTTGATCAGGAAAAAGAAAAAAAAAGAAAATAAATTGACCTTTCTGTTCCAATACTTTTGGAGGAGACTATAAAATTATGAATTGTGTTAGGTACTATTTTAAACAACATTACTAGGGAGTGGAGAGAGTATATATATATATTTTTTTAAGCGACTACCTTGTTCACCTGTACTAACGTGACATTTCAGCTGCTGAGACTACACGCTTCACTATTTCATCCACAGTTAAGCCTACTTATGTATTTATGAATTTCTTTTAAGTATTGTTTCAAATCAGGCTCAGTGCAAGTTCAGGCAGGGCCATGACAACTTGGCCCATGAAAGGCTTAATATCAGACCCTGCCAGAGTCTTTCAACTTGTGTAAGGTAAATGTGAAATCACCGCACTGACATGATTTTAAATTAGATTTTTTATTTTATCTAGTGCCAAATTCCAAACTGTACAACTTCAGAGGCAATCACATTTAGAGGTTCTGCTGCATATAATAAAACCAAGTAACAATGAATGAAAAAAAGTGTTCCAAAGTTTTCCATCAAAACATGTACTCCACAGAAACATGCAAATAAGTAGCCAACACTCTTAAACCCGCAATCGAGGACTCTGAAACTCTACGGCTTTCTTCAGTAAAATCCTTTTTAATTTGTGTTCACTCAAACGGAAACATCATTTACACAGCAATTCCCTTGGTGTATATGTATATGAACCACAGAAGTATGTACTTGTATTAGCTCACTCATGCCTGACATACTCTTTCAAGCATGCACACAAACGTGCAGAGACATGCAGTGTTTACATTTACCTTGATGAATTGTAAAACTCTAAACCAGGGTTCACCAATTCCGGTCCTCGAGGTCCTGAGTCCTGCAGGTTTTAGATATTTCCGCCCACTAGCACACCTGATTCATATAATCAGCCCATCAGCATGCCTGATCTTGATCCAGATCTTTAGTATCAGGTGTGTTGGTAGGCGGAAACATCTAAAATTTGCAAGACTCCGGACCTCGAGGACCGGAATTGGTGAACCCTGCAACCATCCATACCAGCTGACACCAAAGTTATTTTAGTTTACGAAAACTAATGAAATAACTAAAACTCAAATTCAAAAAAACATTTTCTTTAACGAAATAAAATAAAAACGAAAACTAACTGAAACAACATTTTATGTTTACAAAACTAACTACAACTATATAATTAGAGCGAAAATGTCCTTTGTTTCAGTCTTTGGTAATTAATATAATACATGCATTTAGGGTTGATTTTTAATGTGACTAAGTATATTAATTTCAATATTAATCGGAATAAGGATGTTTGAAAGTGTGTCACACAGAAGTGACGTCATCTAGCAGCAGCAAACCGAAAAGCATCTTCAGATGACACGTTCCTAGCCGACAATTTTGCATGGTTGACTTTTGGCGCCAATGGCTCGGCTCACTTGTTTTTAATTTAACTCAGACGAAATGCGACGCTAGGTAAGAAATGTGTTACTTTTTTCATTTCACCATGGTGTTTATTAAATATTGCAACAAGTAATACACTTAAAAAAATATATATACTAAAACTAAACCAACTAAAATGAAAAATTCCAAAACTATAATAACCCTGGCTGACAAGGCAAGGGATTGACAGGATAAATCAATATAAAATATCAACAAAATAATGGTGAAACGGAGCACATATTGTAAAGGTTGATCAATATCCAGTGTTCCCGTGTTTGTGTCTAGTCTTGTATTTGCCAAAATAATTCGGCTCATTAATTTTAATGCTTGTCACAATGTTAGGGGCGAATGTGACGTCACGTCATTGACAGGCCGTCACTCGCACCCATTAGATACTATTGAATGAGATGCCAGATCGCTTGCCTATGAATGTAAGTCTGTCACCCAGGCTCGATTATTTATTAATTAACGGGAAAGATATAACATGACCCGGCTCCCGGCTTTCATACGGCGGGAGAATATTTGAATACGCGACAGCACCTCCTGCCTCATCTTGTTCATCAGCATATGGGTTTCGCCAGTCACATGTTGATGGACATTCCGTGAGTATTGACTCTGGAGAGTTGCGAGAATGACTCGGATTAGTCAAAAAAAAAAAGCCGCGTTTAACCGGGGGAATCAGTTGAGCCGAGATGGCATTCAAAGTGGTGACGTCACGGCTTTGCTCCTCATCTGTGAATATATATAATGAGTATACTGCAAGGAGTAGCTATTGGGTCTCGACAAATACGTTCCGGAAGCTATTACAAGCTTGCTTTAACACAACCAATGCGTGTAACAAAAAATGTGTTTGGATGCAGTCTTTCTTGATAAACCATATATATTTCTCCTTCTGAGCACCAAAGGTACACTTCAATATTATTTATATTACAGCTCTAAAATGAACTTTTTTGAAATATTTGGGTAAATGTAAAGAGCATTTTCCCCCCAGCGAACACAATCTATTTTATTCAATCATTCATTCTCCAAACCGGACAAAATGAATATTTAGCAGAGAAGAAACGTGTACCATGTTATCCTTTGTTAACATCCTTCTTCTGTTCTAATTCTTCTTAGTACATCAAAGTGTCCCATCACTATTTTTAGAACAGATCCACTCATGTTGTCCTGATGGCACTATTTTTTTTTTAAAGACAATGCAAATGCATATTGGCAGAGCAAAAACATGCCCAATTATAATCAAACAGCACTAATAAACTAACCAACTGCACAAATGGCATACAACTAGGGTTGGCTGGTAAAACGGTAATACGGTATCCCGGGGTGTCCAAATATGGCAACTGTGTCCCTTTCAATACAGTCATTTAATAAATAAATAAAAACTGCAGCGTATAATGACCTATTGTGATATTAAACATCTTTTTTTTTTTATAACTCGACATTTGCAGTTGTGTTTTAAAATACTATAACAATGAATATTACTATAAGGGTTTAAAAGTAATAGTAAGCTGTTAGTCATGTGACAGTCACATGACCGCTCAGACGGAGTTAGACAAAATTACCAGTCAGCACAGCTCGGTTAAGCGGTCCCCTAAAAAGAAAAGAAAAAAATGCAACTGCTACAATTTGGCAGCAAATGTCGATGAGGCCTGTATGCAAAATCTGCATGAGGACTGTAACGGTGTGAGATGGAATTTACTTCGCATCTCCGGAAGTCCCGCCTCCTTCATGGCATATACCCCATATCCCCCGCTCACTGCTGCAAAGAGATGAGTTTGTCGCAGAGTCCACAATTTGTTTACCAACTACCGGTACTATTAAGTCCATATGACCTCCAAAAGCGCACCACAAAGCGCTTTTATTTCGTTTTTCGTCCATGGACACACATCAACCGAAGACCGCAGCACGATTTTGAGTAGGCTATCTGTGTGTGTGCTCTCGCGTGGGGGCTCCCTGCGTATGTTTGTGTGTCGCGTAGATGTTGAGTGTGCGCCCACAGCGGTGCCCCCGAATTTTAAGCTTCGGGCACCCAAAGGGGTAGCGGCGGCACTGGGCAGGACGCCAAAAAACGATATTTGGAGCCGATATTCATTTTGACTAAAAGGGAAATACTGGCATCAAAATTTGAAAAAATAGAAACTCTTGCTCTAAAATATTTTGAATTTTTAAGCATATGTTTATTGAGCAACTCCAAACATACGTTTTCTCATTCCAACCAAAAGGTTGTATTTTAACCTCTTGTCTGTCCATTACTTGTGAATTTAAACACTGATTTATGTGGTGAGGACGTACTGCAGATGACATTTTCTTCTGATGAAGTGTCTCAATATAGTGGAATAGTGTAGCACAAATCCAGTATCAATCAGATACTGGAGGCAATGTGTGTGAAGTGCCTTGCCCAAGGACACGACATGACTTGGGGAGAGCGGGGATCGATCAGCTGACCTTCTGGTTACTGAACGACCGTCTCTACACCCTGTGCTACGGCCGCAACATTAACTTAATCCATGACCATGCTTGTAACTCAAATCACACATCAGCTTTTCTCATTATGGAAAAAATAGTAATAAAATAGAATGCAAGGAAATAAGCAGTTTTTCCTTAATTGCAAATGAGGGGGGGGGGGGAATCACTGAACTTTAATCTTCTTGTTTTTTGCACTTTCTTTCTTTCTCTAAGCTCACACTCACCTGCAGCAGCTTCTCCATCTTTTCATGGAGAGGTCTACAACTTCAAATTTGTTTGAACATGGCTGGCATTAAAGTCACATTAGCAGAGCAAAGTCAAGGGGGGAGCCACTTTAGTGACAATATATTAAATCACCTCCAACCCAACAGCTGGAACACCAACAGGAGCAAGCTGTGTTGCCAAGTTTGACAGTTACCCAACCTTTTTAAAATCAACATCAACAATCAACAGTGAGCAAAAATATCACGGTGGGCATCTCGGCGGCACGGTGCATTATGGGTAGCGGCGTGGTGCATTGTGAGTAGGCTAAACTACCATACTGTCATTGAAAATTGAGCTCTGATTTGTAACATTTTAACCGCTGGAAAGTTGCTGTTTTTTTATTTCATGTATTTTAAACATGCATAGCATGTGGTTTACTGATTTGGGGAGGTTGACTTGCAAGCTTTCAATGTGTACAGTTATGCAAAGACTGTCACCACTCTAATCTCCACCATTCAAATTACGGCTCGTTTGGGAGCCTCGCTTTTTTTTCCACGCATGCGCTAACATAATGCGCACCTCACATATTACGGTATTAAAATTACAGCTCTAAAATGTCCACTTCAGAAATATTTGGCTAAATAAGAACAGCATTTTTTCCATTCAACACAATCTATTTCACTTTTAAACATAATATTGAATATTTTGTTTATTAAGAAACATGTACCATGTTGAGTTTAAATAAACATTGCAGTTGGCCTTACTAAGTAGCCATGCAGCAAGCAAACAGACCAATGCAACAGTCAAAAGTGTCATATTTTGGTCATACACATTTGCCAGTACAATGATGTTATATAGGATCAGACATATTCAGTATTCCAGAGGGGTACATTTTCAGTAGTTCGTTAAGTTATCTGTTGTTCTACATTTGTTCCACTGTTGACTCCAAAATGCTGTAATACATTTGTCTGTTCACCATCTTTTTCGTTTAGTTTTAAAATTTCACTTAATCTAAATGAAATGTTGAAGTACTTTCTAGCTACCTTATTTGTCAGTACAGATGCTTTAAAACTGGCCATTTAAAAAATATGTAAAGTTGTAAAATGGATGGATTTTTATCTTCATAGCCAGGTACTGCCCGGCGTACTGCCCCCAGTGACAAGCCACTGGACCCTTAAAGATGCAAATTTAGCAGCTTTTCTTCTGACAGTGTTACACACACACACACACACACACACACACACACACACACACACACACACACACACACACACACACACACACACACACACACACACACACACACACACACACACACACACACACACACACACACACACACACACACACACACACACACACACACACACACACACACACACACACACACACACACACACACACACACACACACACACACACACACACACACACACACACACACACACACACACACACACACACACACACACACACACACACACACACACACACACACACACACACACACACACACACACACACACACACACAATAAGCACATGCCCAATTTCCATTCGATATATGTGGTGTCTCTCACATTAAAAACTGCTTAAGATGTTAAGAATCATGTGTACCCAGCTCTAGAGCGAAGTGGGCACACAGCTCTCTTAATTGAATCTTACTTGTATGTCAGTGTCTTTAACCGGCTCCAGGGGTTCAAAGGTAGTAGCCGCGCTTAAAGTCTCCAGTCGCTGAGAAATGTGGAAGACGTCAAAACCTCTGGAACCGAGGAGGATAGACCTGAAGTGTGGACAAAGAAATTGTCCATGAATTAATCTGACAGTGGGATTCAACAACTTTGTTAGACATCGCAGTGAAGTCTGTGGGTGTGGTGTCAGTCAGCAAAGTTAAAATTAACCTGAAACTTATCCTATTATAGAGTAAAATTATCTGAAGTGTAGAAGTTATGCAGAAAAACATGTCAGAAAGCTCATGAAGATATCAAACAATCTCAAAAGGTCATTTAACTACGTTTAAGTTTATATGCAGAAAAATTCCTTACGCCTTTACATCGGCAGCATCCTGCGATGTTCGGGTGAGCGTGCGTGATCGAAGTCTCTCCCCTGCCTGTTGGATCTCCTGAAGGTTCCTCTCAACATGCGGCAGCTCTGACACGGCCTCCGTCTCTGCAGCCAGCTGCTCAGCCTGCTGCAGCAGATCCCCAAAGCCCTCGGTATCCATGCCTCTGAAAGAATGCACAAAGACAATACATGACATTAAGTAGAAAATAACAAAACTAAGTTGTTTTATTTTAGAATGTCCATAATTATCCTCATTAGGATCACAAAGCTGCAGCCTATTCCAACGGATTATATGGAGGAGGTAGGGCAATTGATTGACAGACAATCATACAATGTTTTAATGTGATTAACTAATTGTACATAGGTGAGAATGGAGACTGCATTGTGCCATGCAGTTGGCATGTGAATGTGACCAGTGACAGTCAAGGTTACCCGGCCACTCGCCCAGTGTCAGCTCATGAAAGTACCCTGAATGCACCATGTTGCTTGTAGCAATCCTGGAGCGATTCAATGTAATTCTGCCATCCCTAATCGTCTTTTAAGCTTTTTAATGACACTCCAGTTGCCGTTAAATTTAAAACTAAACACATGATAAGGAGAGTTACATACAGTGTATATTTAAATACAAAACATGCTTTATTTTTAGCTTAGTACTAATGGTAAAGTAAATGGTGGATCCCATTCGAATGCTAACAGGAAGTTAGCATAGACTTAGACACGGCAGTGTTAGTCCTTCAAATAATAAATATTCACACACAAATCCTGTGGAAACGCACACAAGGCTTGAATTTCATATATTTATAAGGTTATGTTATACTTGACAAAAAGAATAGTGTTCAAGAATAAAGCATTCAACGTGAAGGGATGAATGGGCGTAAGGCTATGATCATAGTTTTGAGTAATTGAGTTTAGTAGAAAAAAATATTACGTTTTAAAAACAATGAATAATAGTTTTATTAATCGTGATTTCAATCTCAATCAAAATAATCGTGATTATTATTTTTCCCATAACCATCCAGCCCTATTACAAACATGTTGAACTTTTTTTATTTGTGATTTATTGCCATCCAGAATGGCTTAAACTTGCTGTGTTGCAGGTTGTACCGCTAGGAATAATTCAAAGCCATATCTGCAGTTCTTCATTGTTCCTCGTGAGAATAAAAAGAGAAAGAAATTGCTGAAAGCGATCAATCGAGGAACAAAGGAAACAGACAGTAAGTACCATGGCATACTACATACTTAACGTTTGCAGCCACCATTTTATTCCGTGCGATTGGCCTCATGAAAAATAGATGTTCGGTTTTCTGTTCTGTTTCGTCCTTGACAATTCGATGTGTTCAGAGTTTAAAAGATGAAACACTGTGTTGTACTTTGTCAAATTGCGATAAGATTATGCGACTGTGTGCCATTTTGAGTAACACGAGTATTGTGTATGACTATTACAATTAATCGAAATTCAATTATCATTTCAATTGTTACAGTGGCGGATACAACTACATAATATAATTTTGCAAGAATACATTTTATTGCACAAAAATGAGGACGACACAACCAAATATTGAATTAAATAAAAAGAAACATAATATCAGTGCAAACACTAGAAAATCAATATTTAAATGTTTTGTTAAAAAACAAACAAAACAAATCAGGGCTCACTTCACCTTAGTCTTTGTATGGGTATATAAATTTTTAGTTTTATCCCTACATCATGATAATCATAAACCATGCAGAATGAATTTTGATGACAAAAATAGGCAAAACAAATATAAGAATCGTGGTGACGATATTTACAAGCGCTTGCCCCCTTTTCAAGATGGGCCGCCATACGAGATCACGTGATCGTGAGTCCTGGAACTGCACTCTATCTGTTTGCATGTATCCAAAAGCTGTCAAATTGATTAACTTTTGTTCTATATCCTTTTAACCTTCTGGCGTGTTTCGTGTTAGTGTTGATTATATTGTATACAATGTCTGTTTTCTATTTTTTCCCTACGTGTTATGTATACTGTTAAATAAAGTTCGTTGTTTAAAAAAAACTGGAACTGCACTCCATGTAATTAACAGCAAGGTAACAAATTAACATTGCATTAACATAATAGAAAATGTAATAAATGCAGTACTGTACTAAGCTTTAATTAAGAGTAACCAACTACAATGAAGGAGTGATTGCATTATATATACACAGCTACTGTGCCAGGGTCATAAGGATTGTGTTGCAACAGGACATCACAAAATTGGCCTCAGATTTCAAATGAAACTTTACATTAGCCTCCATGAGAACTAAACCTTTGCAAGCCGCAGTGCTGTAATAAAAAGTCAACAACGTGCACCGGTAGCTCCTATAAAACTGGGGAAACCTGTCAACACGCTGTCAAATCTAGCGCGCATTGCTATCAAATTAAATTGGCACGAGTTAACACAATGCTAATACATTGTATCAAGACCAGCTATTTCTGCCCGACCAAAACATCAAATCCGGTGCCACATTGATCTAGTTTTGATAGGTGGGTTATTTCAAGCGGGTTAGCCTTTCAAAGGCAAATCACTGTGAGCTTGCAGGCTAATGCTAACTCACATGGACTAATAATGGCTCAAGTTCCATAGACTTGTTGGACGTTTTTTTGCACGTAGTTACAGGAAGATTGCCATTTCTTTACCTGTTTGAGACGAATTGGAGCCTGGACTCTTTAGAACGTACTGTTGGGGGGGAAAAATCGCTCGTAAATACCATGCACACTCGCAGTGAATGTTATTTACCCCGGCACTTCAATGAACAAAACTGATTGGCGGAGGCAGCAGACGTACCGGATATCACACTTGCTCGCCTTCCTCAATGAACAGTATTTGAGCTCGACACTCTACCAACTGGTCTAAATCAGTACTCCAAAAGACTAGCCAACAGTTGAGTTTCAACTGGAGTTTGGGAAACAATTATCACAAAAAAAACCACACACCATTATTTTATATAATTTAAAATTTAAAGAGAAAATAGCATATTACTTTAAGAACATTCCAAGCAACATTTTTGATTAGACCGGGAGTGTCATCTATCTAGCTTAGTTTGTGACCAGACGCAACGAGAACTGGCTGCTCTGTGCAGTGTGTACAGTATTTTTACGAGAATATCTGACATGGAAAACTGCCCATATCGTAAGAAAGAAATGCCAAATATATTTGAAACAATGTGTATTGGTTGTTTTTGCTTTTCATTGTTAACTGCGGCGGCACGGTGGGTGACTGGAGCACGTCCGCCTCCCAGTGCAGAGGACGGGAGATCGAGTCCGGTCTTCGGCTTTCATGGGTGGAGTTTGCATGTTCTCCCCGTGCTTGCGTGAGTTTTCTCCGGGTACTCCGGTTTCCTCCCACATTCCAAAAACATGCATGACAGGTTAATTGAACATTCAAAAATGTCCATAGGTGTGATTTTAAGTGTGGGTGGTAGTTCGTTTCTGTGTGCCCTGCGATTTGGCTGGCAACCAGTACAGGGTGTACCCTGCCTACTGCCCGAAGCCAGCTGGGATAGGCTCCAGCGCCCCCCGCGACCCTTGTAAGGATAAGCCGTTAAGAAAATGGATGGATGTTAACTGCGAAATTATTTTTTTCCATAATAACATCAAAGTGAGCGCTTGCGACCTTTGTAAGGATAAAGTGGTTCAGGTAATGCCTCCTTGTGGATAACTGTAGTAACTACAGTAAAATGTCGCATACGCTCTAGAAGTAGGCTACTCATCAAAGTTTTTCCAGATGTGTTTTTCTTTTGAGGTATTTTTTTAGTCACTATAAATAAAGCCAAGAGTTAATTTACCCTGGTAGGTTTTTATTTTATTTTATTTTTTTATTTGACATTCAAACAAAACAAGACAAACTCCAAAGCTTTTACTTTTGGTACTTCCACAACCATTTTGAATTTGCAAATTAGTTAATTTCTCACCCAAAACATTTTTTATTTATATTGAATGAATGAATGGTTTATTTCGGCTCCATACATAACATACAAGCAAATTAATAATCGAAAAACGAAGAGGCTGAAGCACCAGGCTTATTATTGCCTAATCACTCCAGTCACCTGAATCGCCTAGAATTACGAAAGCAGAGCGAAATAAATACATAAGCATAATAATAAATAAGTCACCTATCTAAACATTAAGAGGCCTAATATAACACTACACTCACATTATAATTCCTAAACGCTTTACATGCTATCAATTGCATTATAAGCATTAATTATCCTACTTTTTTTTCCTTAAGTACACAGCTTCAACGCATCAAGTCTATTCCACAACTTTACGCCTAAAACTGAAACACACCTATTTTATATTGATCCTCACTTGACATATTTCAAACATAAATAAAGCCTTAAATGCTTTTTATTGTGGGCAGTTTGAGGAACACACACTTAAAAAAAACAGTATTAGGTTAAGTGGTTAACATTTACATACAACTGGTGTCCTCGGGTTATGATGACCGTCGATCACCAACCTACACTAACACAATTGTGAAGTCATAATTACAGTCAGGAATTTGTTGAAAAAAAACCAAGTACTGGTAACTGAGTGTGCTTTCTCATGCCACGTGTTGACATGTAGCAATTGTTGTGCAATTGTTGCAATTTGTGATTTAAGCACTTGCTGCAAAAACATGTGCCGAGGTTTCATTTTGAAAAAAAATTCACCCCAAAAAAATTGGTGTTTGAAAGGACAATGCAGTTTATTTGGTCAAAGTACAAAATAACATCTAGACATCTTATAAACAGTATGCACAGAGATAATATATTCACTACTGCACACACACTGTGTCCAGCCATACAAAAATAACATTTTAAACAAAATGTCCACCCAAAGCCTTTTTTTTTTTTTTATGCTCACAATGTTTCATCAGGTCTCCTCTACTTGAACTGATTGTCAATGAGGGTGCCCTTCATTTTGGCCCTCTTGGCCTCCAGCTCAGCCAACTCTTGCAGCCTCCTCTTGCTCATGCCTTTCCTCTCCAACTGCTTCTCGATCACTTTGGCGTTCTGGGCGTAGGAGTCGGCCACCTCCCTGGCCTCGATCTCCTCCTCCTCTTCGTCTATGGTGGACACGGTAACGGAGCTGAACTTGCCCATGTCTTTGGTTCGCTTTGTCATCATCACGCGGACCTTCTTTGGAGCCGCGGGCTGCTTTTGACTGTAGACACTGGTGTTACCGATCCCCAGCCCAAATTTGACCACAGCTCCTTCCACGACGAAGGTGGCTTGGGAGTTTTTCTCCTGGTGCTGGTAGAAGAGCAGCAGGCCGCACTTGCTGCACTTTTTGCGGTATTGCCTCTCGATGCCATCGGCTCTCTTGATGTACGCGTTCTCGTCCTGCTCCACGTTGCAGAACTTGTGCGCGTGCTTGACGACGTCGATCACCCGGGCTTGGTCTCGGGGCCTCATAGGGAGCTTCTCCAGCTGGCAGTCCAGGACCAGCACCATTTGGCCGCACAGGCAGTAGTAGACATGGAGGGGCTTCTCTCCGTCGTCGTATTCCTCTCGGTCTCGCGTGTCCGAACACACAACACTTCTAGACACGACCTTCGGCATCTTGATTTACTGTTTAAGTACAATATTTTATGTTGGCAGTGCGCTATTGCTTAACCGCCATGGCGTTAAATCACAAGTAAACGTCACGGACTTACATAAAGCGTAAAAAACCACTTCCGGTGTGCGGCACTGTAATATTACCTACAGGGAACGAAAGTTAGCAAAGTCCAAATGTTCCTAAGTTAGCCAACTGCCTTCCAAACCGTTATTATTATTATTATTAGTAGTAGTAGTATGTTTCAGTTGCACATTTTCTACGTTTTAATAACGTTTTATGTACTTTGCACACTTACCCATAATCAGGAATTTTTACCCCCATTCTTCACATCAAAGTCAGCAAACACCAGAAAATCTGATGGCTGTAGTTTTCAAATTCTTACTGAGCCACATTTTACCTTAGAAAAAAATGCAAACACAAATGTAACAAAAAGAGGAAAAACAGGTTAATTACGAGAATTTGACCTTTTGTCAGTTGACGTCTTTGGGTTTTTTTACACTTAAAATGTAAAAGAACTTACCAGAGCATGTCAGTGTGTGTTTTTAGGGCAACACAAGTGTAATATCCTCCAGATCTAGGCAAAGGGGTTTAGAGTATGCCACTAGTGGAAGGATATATTCATAATATTAAAGGTATGGTCCTACGGATTTCTGTTGCTGTCTGTAAACACAACAATCAAAACTGATGCTCAAGGAAGCAGAGGACAGCAGCCAACCAGGAACAAGCGTGAAACCAGTTCACCAATCAGGAGCGGGGGTTCACACAGCGATACTTGCATATGCCACTGATAGTCAAGTCACTTGCGTCTGCGGTTTGGCTGGAGGGAAAACGTTGAGTCTCCACCAAGAAATGTCCCGGACAGGCCAAAACAAGCAGCCTTCACAACTATCGAGGCTAAGCCATACAGGTCTCAAGATAAGTCCGATGTAAACAACAACGGCGTTTCTCTTTCTCTCAGTGTGGAAATTGTAATCCCAAAAAATAAGTCCCATTTTTAATAAATGTACCTGTAAACTGATTACGTGTTCTTTCTTCTGTCTGTAACAGAACGGTTGTTTACTCATAAGGTAATACAAAATGCTACGTGAAAGATGAAAACAAATACTTTCAAAGTTCCTGTTACAATGCTTTGTTCACTTTGTGTAAATCGATGAAACATCACAGAGCTCCCAGTATGAAACCCAACGTAAACTATCCTCTAGGACAGTGGTGTCCAAACTGCTCCCTGCTCCGACGCACCTGTTTCCAACTAACAGGATCGTTATCAGGCTAAAGCTCATACAGAGCTTGCTGATGAGCTTCATGTGTTAGAGAAGGGAAACATCCAAAACCTGCAGGACGCTGGCCCCTGAGGACCGAGTTTGGACACCACTGCTCTAGGACGTCAAGTTACCCAGCTAACATTAAGAACAATTATCTGGATAACCCATGTATTTTTACGAGGCGTGGCGTCATAAAGAACTCGCCAAAAATGCGGAAGCACTCGTCGGATTAGGTGATGAATGGCCGATGGTAATGATATCCTGATAATATACAATATTAAATAATCATAAATCCAGTTTTGTGGATGATCTTGCCTCTAGAGTGGGTAAACTCGAAAAAGTTTTTTTCGACTCCAGAGAATTATTATAAATAGGGGATTAGAAACCCAGAATAAAAGCAAACAATGAAGACGACTTTGGCTGGCTGCACAACCGATCAGATCTGATCACAGGTCAAATATTTTCGCCTCGAATCTCATTAGACTACTCTGCCCCCCGAAAAAAAGACAACATTCACCAGCATGAAGTGAATGTTGTCACTTGTCATGTGCTTTCAATCCAAATACAGTTAACTGTCAGATCCAGGATCTCTTTCCTTAAAACTGCTGTTAGTAACAATTTGCCCAAAAATATCTTTACAATAGCCTTTTTATTTGACCATTTCTGACTGAAACATCTTCTAATTATTAGATTTACACCTTAGTTGCTTGCTGTTCTCCTGCTAGCCACTGGCCAATCATTTTCAGACTGGATTCGGGTTTTAATTTCCCTCCCTCTGTCTGCGGATGTGACATCATTTGCACATTGTGTACGTGAAGAAGGGTGTGTGCAGTTTAATTTTTTAGCGACAGGTGGCATTAGTGATTCAAAATTTAATATCTTGCTTTCAATAGCTTAGTCGACTTGTACTTGTAGTTTAATGTATTCATGCACTAAAGTAAGTTATGTCACAATCAATCACGATCAAGGACATTAAATGTGATCACATGCTAGCACCTCCGGTCACCAAGAGAATGACAGTTAGTGGGGAAATTTTTTAAAACGCCTGCTTATATGTAGTAATGTAATTTCATCATGTAATGTTTTGATTGATTCAAGAACGACATATGTCCCCACTGGGAGCTGTTTCCTAACAAAATGGTCGGCCACATGCGATTATGGGATATGTTATTTTTAGCACAAAGGTGGGAACCAGGCTTGCCCAATGCTGGTCCTCCAGGGCCAGAGTTAATCAGGTTTTAGATGTTTTTTTTTCCATACTCAATCACACCTGCTTCCTCTAATCAGCATACTCTCCAGAAGCCTGATAACGATCCTGATCTTTAGGATCAGGTGTGTTGGAGACAGAAACATCTAAAAGACCTTCCAGAATAAAGGTGAACCATTCCAATCAGTTGCCTTCCAGGATATCAGCACTGCAAAATGGGGGAAACAATTTTTTTTAAGCCTTTTGGATCAAAAGGTGAAAATAGATAAATTGCACCAAAGGAATGTTGTGCTGCCAAATTAACTATACACATTTTGATGAAGGTTTCAACTTAATAGGAACTGAAAGTTAGTGAGCCCGACCCTTTGCAAAACAAATTGCCTACTGAACTACTTTAATTCAAAGTCCTTTGTGGAATTACTTTCATGGTCAAACATATTTAGCAGAAAATTGTCAAATGTAATTTATAGACCTACGGTTAAACTTGGGCAAAAATACCCGGGCTAAAACCACAAAAATAAATTAAACCAACTGAAGTCACATTAAAGATTTTAATTTATTTCAGCACAGAACAACCAATACAAAACTCATTACTAAATAGACATGGCAGGTGCAATCAAGTGAATCAAAATGAAGGTTCCATCTCTCGAGCAAGGGATGGATGAGGTCAGCGCCTCACTGACAGCAGCTTGTGTCACATGTCTTCCCTTTGCACACGCAGCCTGATGCACATTTGCTGCATCCAGAGGGGCAGCAAGCGCAGCAGCCTGCATTACAATGACAAAAATACATAAAAACATTGGGGAATGAATTTTCTTCATCATGAAATACAGGCTACTCAACTTTTGTGCTGCAGACAGTCATTTGAATCACGTGTGACACCAATTAGTTAAATACATTTCGAACGAAATACATTCAAACTAGTAAATCAATCCCTCGGTGTAATCAAGTTAACTAATGAGATTTGACTCACTCTTCTTGCAAGTGGTGCAGGAGCAGTTAGTACAAGCACAGGATCCAGCGCATTTGCAGGTTCCAGCTGCACAGACAAAAAAACAAGGTCAGACTTAGATTAGAACGAATCATCGCAACCTAGAATCATATTCAGCACAGAATTGACGTTACTAGATCATACTCACTCTTGGAGCATTCGCAAGGGTCCATGCTATATGCTGGTCTGTTGATTTAAGCTTCCTCAAAGAGATTGGCAGGTGCTCGTCTGATCTTGCTTGTGTCGTTGTGAGTGGAGCACAAGAAGCTGCTATTTTATAGTGTCCAGTGAGGAACGGGGCCGTGTGCAAAATGCGTTTGTTACAAACGATTACAAAGAGTTTGTGCACACGACTTTTTTTTTTTTTTTTTTTTTTTTACAACGTGTGGTCATAGATTCAACTCAGGCGATCACACGGTGTGTATGAATTGCTCTTAATACGTAATCACATTTCCCCCTGGGGTCATTCAAAGATTAGTTACTGCTTATTTGGAAAGGAAAACGTTAGAATTAACGTGGGTAGGGTGGTAAATTCACATTTAACGTAATTCCTATGTGAACTCCCTTATTAATTAGTGAGGAATTACTATTAGAATGGTCAGTTTATTCAATCTTGTATTATCATACAAATATCAAAATTTGTATGCATATAATTGTTAATTATAATTATAATGCCGATATAAATATTTATCGCGTAAAAAAGAATGGACGTTTTCCAATCTGGGGTATTTTAAATGAAGATTCGAAACGTTGTACCGCCGAGTTGCACACGGCACTGGTCTCGGCCTCGCCCATTTGCACACATCTGCCTCAATGCGCTCGTGAGCAAAACAGTCAACAACAAACTGGAGTAAGAGGTGCTGCTCTCATGGACCGTGTGCAGTGGGAAAATAACACACTCATTCCCATGTCGCTTGGGAACGACAGAAGTGGGCGTTTATCAAGGGGAGCATGACTAATTGTTTACCCGAAGCAACTTGAAAACACAACAGCATTATCCACTCCAAAATACTTCTCTTTCATGAATCAACTTGTTTGCTTTTCTACTTGCATTTGAAGGTTGAGTCTTTGAAATTATTTGATTTTGGACGAAAAACAAAAGAGAATATCTTTCGACTAAGTCTTTTGCCCTGTGTGACATGAGCATTCCTTCCGTTTTGCACTCGCCACAAAGTTACCTTCCGTTCTTTGCCAATACAGTACAATAATGTTAAATCATGCTAAATCATCTATGGGTTGGCAATGCATGGCTCGCACATTGCAAGATGATTTCTGTAATATTTGTTGTATTCCTAACTGGTTAGTTGAATAATTTACAGTAAATGTGTGTGTTCATATTTTAATCCTGTTGCTCATTAAATAATTGATTAGTCCATTATGTAATATTGTACACCCAAGATCAAGCGGTTGTCAGTCGATCACTGGGCTATAAATCAATTACTTATTTATTTTATTAAATCATAGATTATTAAATTCTAAATAAATGTAGATAACACTTTAAAATAAGAATGACTTATTTAATTATTGAAAAAAATTAAAAAGTCACTATTTTAGTATTTTTATTTAAATTGAACTTTTTTGTTACTTCATCTGGTCAAAAAATTTGAATGTCGAGGAGCCATCACACACAACGGGAAATGCGTCAAGCCTTTTAGTCAATTTTGATGATTACGGCGGAAAGATGCACACAAAAAATCCAGTGTTTCTCAAAATTTGAATATTGTGACAAAGCTCGACATTGGAGTGGATTGTGTCCCAATCTTGTTGCTAGTTAATGCAAAATAACTGCAGAGGTTTTTGTCAGCCTTTAAATGATCACTCTCCATCTGATTTATATAAAGGCTGATCGTCTTGATGTTGTAATTAATGTAAATGAGGCCCAACAAAGTACAGAGGGCATATGGCTTGAATACACTTTTCAGAAGGCCAGCATTTCTATGTTCGAGATCCATTTATTGTTGGTCACGTGAAATATTGTAATTTTGTGAAGCACTATTTTTTTTAGTCTTTCTTCCATCCATAAACATCAAAATTGAAACACATAAAGCCTTGAAATATTTCACTTTGTGTGTGGTGAACTAATGTAACATGCAAGTTTCACTTTCGAAACAAATTATTGAAATAAAGTGTCTTCTCCTCGATACTCTACTTTTCCGACCAGCATTGCGCACCCCTGTACAGAACTGCATGCATGCATGCACAAAGCCGGACCCTTCTCCACGCATGTCTGCATAATGACGTGGCGCCTCTAGAGGGAGACATCCAGTCATTTAAAGAGATGCAGGCAACTTATCATGACAATGCATAAATTTGGCACAAATGTAAATTAATATAAATTTTACGATTTCCTACATCACCTAAGAATATGATATACTATATATGACATTGTGAAATTCTATTTTGTAAATAGCTACTTAATTTATTTGTTTTTGTTTATTTTTTGGGCTTTACTTTGTCATTCAAAAAGACAATTCTGTCCTCTTTTTTTGTGTCAAAATAGCAATATAATACAAAACAGTGATAAGCAAGTGGCCCCACCAGAGTCAAGAGTTTCCTGACACTGACAAGAGAAAATGTGTTATTGCTGACTTTTTCATGCATGCAAGGAATTGTGATTATGTTTAGTTAGCATGTGTAGCAAAAGTCTGACAGATTGCTTTGACATTTTGAAATTGATTGATGTTTTTGTTCTTTCCAGAAACAAACACACCACACTGGTGTAATGTGTGTCTACGTGAAAGGCCAAAAGGTTCTGACGAAACAGGATCCTGCAGCTCCAATATGGCAACATATAGACCATCATATGTAGGCTATTTCAAACAGTCTAATGTTAAGAAATGTGAGTAACTTGATTTGGGACAAAACACTTGTTTAGACTATTATGTACAGCATGACGATACAGCCAATCATGGCAGACGTAATAAAAGATGTGTCTGAGTTCAATGTATTTGCTGAGCATGCTGGGATCTTCTTTCAGCTCCAGAGCCTGTGAATGCTTCCAACATACTTGTGCCACATGTCTGCAGGGAAAAAAGCAACTAGAGGGTCAGCTTGTCCTGCTAGAAATGTAGTGTGTGGAAGAAATAGATATTCAGACGATTAAATAAGATTTAATGTCAGCAGTGAGCGGCTCAGTTTGCTTTATACAGTCGTGTCATTTTATTAGAAATTGCAGCTGGTAAACTTGTACTAAAAGTGGAGAAGGACTTGTCTACTTTGAGGAAGCTATTCAGACCTGCCCCACTCCCAAAGCAGGTTAGTTCAGCATCACCTTGATGGAAAAGTATCATTTTTGAATGTGTTGATGTGGATTTAGGAATCTAGCTGCAACTTGGCAAACCTGTGATGACGACATCACAATATGATTTCCATTGCATCAAACATTCTGCCCTAAAACGTATGTACAACATTGTTCAGTTTTGATTGATTTAACTGTTCTTAATATGTTGACTCATTCATTTAGCGCAGAATTGTGTATTAGTGGTTCAAATGGCTGTCTCACAATTGAAAGGCTCTGGGTTCAAATCTCAGTTCTGTCCTTATATGTGGAGTTTGCACACTAAAGAATATAGGCCTTGTTACTTGTGCTTGACCACCTCAACCTCAAAAATAAACATACATACGGTATGTTTATGTGAAATTGTGAATACCTCTCTCAGTGTCATACATCATCCTTACATGATCTAATTAGCTTTGTCATGGTAGATAATAACAATAACAATATTATTATTTCTCCACAGACAGTGGCATGGATCACGTGCTAAAAGTTGCAGACCATTATGTCTTCACTCCATATGTTTACCCAGCATCATGGCCTGAGGACGGAGCTCTGCGCCAACTCATCAGCCTGAGCCTGCTGACCAACCTAGGAGCGCAAACGGTTTACATGGTCTTTGGCGCACTAAATTTCTACTACGTTTTTGACCACAGGCTCATGAAACATCCACAGTTCATTGAGGTGGGCTGTTGAATAGATCTAATCTTATATTATGTATCAATGTGTGCTTTCTGCAAAAATGAAAAAAAATATATGGACCTACATCAAAACTCATTGCTGCATGCTGACAAAACTCAGAATTCCTTCCCAATATTATTAAAAAAATAATCTATGTAATTGGTAAAGTCATTTTTTATTTGGTTTTCTCATTTGGCTACATCTATCAAAATTTTGCAAATAGATTTCAGTATAATGAAGTGCACTACGAGACAACCACAATAAATTATAATTTGTAAAAAAAATAATAAAAAAAGCATAATTAGTATTACATTTTCTTATTTTGTGACAGTGTACACATATTTCGGATGGTCTATGCAATTCAAAATCCTAGAAAAAAATAAGTGAACACACCTTTTACTATTTTATCTTTCATCCATTAATAGAACCAGGTAAGTCAAGAGATCCAACTAGCAACTACAGCTCTCGTCTGGATGAGTCTCCCCACCGTGCTAATTTTCTTCTTGGAGATCAGGGGGCACAGCAAACTTTTTGATGACATCGGCCAATCTTCTCAGGGTGAGGACCATTTCACTAAAGAAGAGGCACATTCATTCCAGTATTTCTAAACCTCAGTACAGTAGTACAAACTTTGTTAGACCCAAGTGCTTTTTGTTTATGTTAGGCTGGTCCGGGGTGTTCCTGAGCATTGCTGGATTCTTGTTCTTCACGGATATGTGCATCTACTGGATACACCGTTCCATGCATCACAGGAGAATCTATAAGGCGAGTTAAGAGGACTTTAATGCTGTCATGATGTTTTAGGAGTCAAGAGTAAAGTAACATGAGTGATTGATAGAAACCGGACTAACTAATAACTTGTAAATGAGTGTCATAGTTTTAATCTTGATGGTTGTAATCTAATGTAATGTCTGTTCTACAAACAGAGTAGTCCAGTTGTGATTAATTCAAAGCCGTGATAATGAAATTACCTGGATTGAATGAGAATATCCACAAGCATCATCGAATGCCAACATTTCCCAATCTTTTTTTTAATCATGTATCCAAACTCTTTCATCATGCCATGAGTAACCCCTCACTCATGCATGTTGATGATTTATCCAAAAGTAGAACATTACACAACTCATTATAAATGAAAATCATTTTATTTAGTCTCCTTAATTTTAACATTTAATTCTGAGGCATAGTTATTTATTTATTTTTACCTTCAAACATAAAAATAAAATGTGGCCTTGAACATAAATATGTTGTATAATTTAAAAAATATTAAATCAAAAGTAAATAATAAACCTGCCGTTGTTGTAGAGTAGCCTACAGTATAACTCTAATATGATACACTTAGGACAAAAACACTGTGAACTCATTTGAGTAAGTAGGGAAACAAGTTGTAGCGAATGATGACATTAGGTTTGTTGACTTTTTCTTTGGTTACATGAAGTTACAAAGTGAGTGAACTTTGGTAAAGCTTTAGTGTATCATTATGTACTGTATCTCTGCCAAAGCAAATGTATTATGTTGATTGCAGTTTGTTGGTTAGCAGAATGAAGCAGAAACTGCACAACTGGCTTCCGTTAAACCTCGTGGAGAGTAGACACATGCAAGTTCTGAGGATGAACCCATTACATTTTGTTTGGTGCAAAATTTGGTTAGAAATGTGGAAAGAATAATTTGCCATTTACAGTGGATCTAAAAAGTGTATACACCCATGTTCAAATGCCAGGTTTCTGTGATGTAAAAATTGAGATCAAAATTAATAATTTCAAGTTTTTCCACAATTAATGAGACATATTACCAGCACTGGCCAATTCAATTAAAAACAAATCTTTTTAAGAGGCAAAGTAAAGATAACTGACATAATATGGTTGAACATGTGTGTACAGTGTACACCCTGTTGTAACTAGGATGTGTTAAAATTTTATCAATGACATTTAAGCTTGTGTTAAATGTGAGTCAGCACACCTGCCACCACTAAGTGCCTCTGACTTACCCCCAATAAATTTCAGATGTTCTAATAAGCTTTTCCTGACATTTCTTCTGGCTTTTTGGGGGGGGGGGGGGGGGGGGCAAAAGCCAATGCGGTAGGGTTTTGTGCAAATATTTTGTGAACTGTTCATAATTCCTTCCACCTCGTCTTAAGCCCTCGTTCTAGCTGAAGAATGCAGTCCAAAAGACCACCATGCTTCAGTGTAGGTATGCTGCTCTTTTGGTGATGTGCAGTGTTGTGTTTGCACCAAACACCTTTTGGAATTCTGGTTAAAAAAAAAATCAACATTGGTTTAATCAGACCATACCACAAGTTGTACAGTATTATAACAGGGAAAATGTTTTGAAATATTTTCATGATTTTTCTTGCCCTGATTTCTTTATATAACAAAAACCAAGAATTTGAACAAGGGTGTGTACTTTTTATATCAACTGCAAGTGAAGATAGATTAGTACCCACCACGGCAAAACTAAATGTAAAAAAATGTTGTCCAAGATTTTCTTTGACCCTTACAGTAGCCTACTAACAAAATACTTATTTTGACTTGAGGAATGTCTTTGTCATATGAGTCATGAAGGAAATGTTTCCCTAGTCTCGAACCGAAATGGTATGCTCCCATCTTCTTTCAGAATTTGACATCACAAAATGTTCCTTTACTATCTGGATTAATAAATTGAATGAACAACTGTGCACCTGATTTACCTCCGAGATGTACTTCTTTTCTACTTCCCTCAGTACTTACATAAGCAGCATCATTTATTCAAGATCCCCACACCATTTGCAAGCCACGCCTTCCACCCACTTGACGGCTTCCTGCAGAGCTTACCCTACCACGTCTACCCTTTTATCTTCCCGCTCCACAAGGTTGGTCTATGATGATAATCCATTTATTTTACTGCATTCAGTGAAGGATCTGTTAATGTATTCAGTATTCTTGTGGGTTATTTCAGGTTGTCTACCTGTCCCTCTTCATCTTCGTCAATATCTGGACTATCTCCATACATGACGGCGACTACCGCATTCATGGCCCCTTGATAAATATTATAAATGGTGCCGCACACCATGTGGATCATCACCTTTTCTTCAACTACAACTATGGACAATACTTTACCCTCTGGGATCGTATCGGAGGCTCCTACAGATACCCTTCAGTCCTCCAACGGAGGAGACCCTGTGACCACAACCACAAGCTTGCAACAGACACATTGACACAGTGATCAGAATAGTAGCCAGAATACGAACAGTCACACGGTAGTATTCTAGAAAAACGTTTGGTAGTTGGAACATTGCATGGATAACTATTCATGAAACATCAGTTCATATTTTGAATCTACACATCACCCTGCACAGGATAAGCAAGTGATATATCGCAATATCAGTGTTTGAACAAACTTAAGTCTGCTTTCAGTGTGTCAAATGAAGGCACCATCACAGTGAAAGGTTTGAATCATTTTAAAGACACTACATATGGAAAGAAATGGATGGCATTTGTTCCGCTTATCCTCTTAAACCATGGAGCTGGTCTGAAAAATTGTGAAAGTGCAGATTGGAACAAGTCAATTAAAGTAGAAAGTGACAACTTAAGGGTTGACAAACACTTTTTAATAACGGACTACTGTATATTCCTAAGTAGGAACACGAGAAACCTAGAACAGGTAATCATGGGATAATATTCACAAAACCAGAAGTTGCAAACTATAAGTGCAGTTAAGGTTAGCAGACTAAAACATCCCAACAAAGCAAAACTGTGAACATGCTGGTGTTCTACAGTCCCATGCCAACGTCAATTCAACTCCCAGTGTTCGGAGTGTTTTCATGAAGGCTCTGCAGGGAAAGGTCTGTCCACTTCATCTCTTGTTCCTTCACGGACTCTGTGGATCCACCATTGTCCTGCTCAGCCTCAGGGAGTTCAGTCTGAAAGACAGCAAAGACAACATGATGAAATTACTCAAATCAAATTACTGTTGGTGATTGCATGGGCTCCCTCCAGGCAGCCGCTCTTTTCATAATCCTCAAAACATATGTATGATCCAAGATTTTAAAACTGGCTTTTATTGTAACACAAATTGATTGATAACACAACAGTGGATTGTGTCGTAACTCTCTAAAACACAGCTCATACTTTCATCCATCCATTTTCAAATCGCTTATCAAAAATGTGTCTAAAGAAATTTGACATTTAGCTTAACAGACAATGTATAATGCATGGTTGTCAAAATGCAAGCGGTGATTTACCAGCGGGATTGTGACATCTTCATAGGGCAGTCTGTCTTCCCTCCAGGCGTCATCAGTGAGATCCAAAACTCTACCGTCTCGTTGGATTTCACTGTCCATACTCAAAAACAAGACCGACTTTACTCGTCACGGATCCGCACCTACGACAGATATGTACTGTATTTTAATGTGCTGCACGTGCCGAACAATTATACTTTGAAATGTATCCGTATGTGGGTTGTAATCAGTTTTATTGAGAATGGCGCGTTAATTAAACGTCATAGCCTACACCGACGCATGGGGAAGACGTAAAATGACGCTTTCATATTTTAATACAAACGTTCATTAAAACACACTTTGAAACGTCTTAATAATTACAAACAACTTGGAAAAAAATGGGTTTAATGCGACCGTATTATCCTAAACATATTTAAGCCTTCCACTTGTCTCGCCCGCAAAGCATCGACGGTGTTTAATGGTCGCTATGGAAACTAGACGGGACTCCGAACTACCAAAGAAAGACGACTCGTGTTTGGAGGATTCGCTCTTGGATGGTACGTTTTTAAAGTTCCGCATTTGATTTCGATTTTGGGAGCAACTAAACCGTGTAATTTCCCAATAATGTTTTCCTTAATTAGTACTGCTCAAATGTGCGAATTTGGGATAAAGTTTTGGGAAATTATTTTGTAATTATTATTAACGTTTATTAATTACGTAACTCCGTTTAAAATTTAGTTAAGTAGCCTCTGTTATATAGTTTTGATTTTAGTTTGGTGAGTAACGTAAATAAGCAAATTAAAGCCAAGTACGTGTTTGTATTCCATACATTGTACCAACAGCGCTAGTATTAGCAGAACGGTGTATTCCATATTGACACATACACATTTGTACCAACAGCATAGGTATTAGCAGAACTACACGAAATTGTATTATTTTTTTAATCACTTTGTGTAGTTATTACAATTTCAACAAACGTACGTATTTTTCTTTTTTTCTTCTTTTTTTAAAAATTTGTTTTGTTTTACCAGCAGGGACTTCAGTGATGGCAGCCCCGGAGGAAGAGCAGCCAGAAAACACACAAACATGTATCAACCATGGAAATCCAGTTTTCACCTACACCACCACTTCATCTTATAAAGGTGCAACTCTATCGCCATGGTCCAAACCTCAGAACCCCCTGTACAGGACCACCTCCAGTGACTACGGCCTGTATCCTCCCACCCCTGAAACGACACCGTGTACTTACTACCCTAAATCACAAAAATTCACCAACTACATGGCCGAGAGTGGGATGTACCGTGACAATTGCTTCAACACGACTCTTGACCGCAGCAGAGTGTGTGACTGTCCCAATTTACAACACACTATCTGATTAATAATGTGACGAGAAGACTGGAGAAAATAATGTGGGAGCAACTAATTCTGAAAATTAGTATATGAGCTAATCTGAATCCAAAGCTTGTATCCATGTATCACATTCTGTCGATCAATTAGCCATTCATTTCAATGCATAATGTGGTTGTGTACAATTACAAATGTTTGAAATAAATGACTGGTGCTTTTAAAGATAGAGACAGCTGATAAAAATAAATTTGGTTCACTCTCCTGATTTGGCTTCATTTCCCATTCAATGACGTGAATGACAGTGTGATTTGTTAGTGACTGCCTGATCTGTTGGAATAGGCTCCGGTGCACCTTGACCATGAAAGAAATGTGTGATAAAAAGTGTGTGTGTGTTTGGGGGGAGGGAACAGATACATTTGAATGATTCCACTGGTGATGCACAGTAGTCTGCCAGTGTTGGGGTCTCAGAGTGGGTGTGCGTAAAGCCAATCACCCACTCTGCTGCTTTCACCACCTGGCTGCAGCAGGACCCTCCTGTTCCTCATTAATATATAGTTTATAGCAGAGGTGGGCATTCCGTTAGTACTGACGGAAGCTTAAAGACAAACTAAGCACTGACGGAAGTGGGTTTTCATCCATTGTAATAATCACTAACCGGGTCAAGTACCGACAGCAAGTTTTGCTGACGGACAGTTAATGATGACACAGAATGCCACCTGTTGGTCCTAAAATAGTGGTGACCAAGTGATGATGGAAGCGTGGTTAAAATAACATGATGGACTGATGATTGCAGTTTGTTTCGGCTTGAAAAAAATGACAGACTGATGATGGAAGGGTGCCCAGGGTGCTGACGAATGACAGATCAGCAAAATGTTGTAAATTGCCCACCTCTGGTTTATTGTATAGTATACAACCCTCATGAGGATAAGCGGTTAAGATAATGGATGGATAAACTTAAAACTATGTTCCCGGTGGCCACGGCCGTCCTGTTTGAAGCGTAGTGTACGGTGGAATTTTTGCCATTTCCCCTCCTCTGTATTCAAGTCTTGCTGTTTCCTCACCATCTTGTCATGGTATCTTATGAATTGTGGGAGGATAGCTCTGCTGAGATTCAAAGCTTCATTACGGTTCGGCAGAGTGGGGCAATCCTGGTCCAGAAAGTAAAAACCCTGCCACAGATTGGCTTTAGCCGCAGGTGCTTCTGCTGAACTGGCATGTAAACAAGCTTGTCTATACCTGTTGAATTGAAGCACACTGCAAAAACTAAAATCTTAAGATATAATTTCTTAAATGTAACCTAAATTTACTTATTTTGATTTGACAGGTTATTTTTTTGCAATGAAATTGTCAGGCAAGATCATTGTGCTTATTTTAAGATACTTATTACTTAATTATCTTATTTGATCAAGCAGACTTGGCATTGCGTGTTAACAGACAGTTTTAAGTACTGTGAGGATTAAAACGAGCATTTCCCACATTTTAAGACAACTGACCAACACCAAAGGCCCTGAACTGGGGTTTCATGAGTTTTCTTATTTTAAGATTTTGCATAATCTAGTAATAAGATAAATGGGAAAAAAATGCAAGTACGAAAACAGACAAGTGCAATATGGTTGATTTTGTTATATTTAGTAAGCTCTTTTGTTCTTCTTTCTGTACCAGCTCAATGGTCTAGTGGTAGAGTGCCTACCCTCTGACTTGAAGGTTGTGGGTTCATTTCCTGGCTGGGTCATGACAAAGAAAACGGAACCTGTTACCTTCCAGCTTGACAATCAGGCTAAGTTATGAAAGCGTAAAAGAAAATACTCATGTGTTTTAAGAAAATAGTTCTATTTATTACAGCTTGAAAAAACTCGACATTACTGGTTTTTAGTCTGAAAATACTATTTTCAAGACCGCAGTGGTTGATATGGGCCTAGTATTATTTTCTTATTTTTCAAAATCTTACAGGTATATTTAAGTAAAATTTTCTTGCTTATTTGAAGTCACAATTTTCTTATTTTACTATATTTTTTCCTTAAATTTTCTACAGTCCTTTTTGCAGTGCACCTGTAGCTAAAGCCAAACTGTTTCAGGGTTTTTACTTTCTTGACCTGGATTCCCCAACTCGGCGGTTTGGCCTGTGGTTTGCCATAAAGTTCCCTCCTGGTTCGTCACACTATGATGGGACCCCTCACATTTGTCTAGTAATCATAATTTATCAATGTACAAAATAACAGTGATTCTCAACAAGTGTGCCGGGGCACATTAGCATGCTGTGACATCTCTTGGTGTGCTGTTACAAATTGTAAAATTTCTCTTAATTGGTCCCAAAATTATTTATTTATAACGCATTATGTATTTTTGTTCATCTATCTATGACAGACAAAACAAAGAAATTGTCTTCTATTAAATGGCACAAAGTAGATAATTGACATGTGTATACTTAAAAAAATAAAATAAATACAATTTGCTTATTTTGGTGTGTGGTGGTATGATTTTTCAATCTTAAAATATGTGCCTTTGCTCAATAATGCCATATATACTTGTATACACATTAGCTATATTGCAGATATTTTGCACATAAAATAGGATAGATTATTCCCAAGCCCATTATCTATGTTTTAAGTTCTGTCATCGTAGTTATTTTTTATTGTTATTTGTGTGTGTGTGCGTGTGGGTGTGTGTGTGCGTGTGTGTGTGTATAGAGAGAAAGCCTCAGAATCTTGCCTTGTCTCCCCAGCTGATGAAAATGATGGTCAGTGTGCTGCTACCTGCCTACGCTACGGAACTTAGCATGGAGGCTATGGAGCTTGCCAGACAGCAATCCCGTGTAGCGTCTCGTGTGTCATGTGTATGGTATATAGCTATCATCATCAAAGGCATGTTGTGAACACGCACTCGTTAGGTAAATATATTCATATTACGTTAGCTGCAGCGACATTACACCTAGTTGATTGAAACTCGTGTTTGCTAACTTGTGCAGTTTGACAGTCATGGTTAGCCAAGCTATCGTCTAGCAGCTCGTTAGCCACAGCCTATCGTAGCTAGAAACCTATTTTGGCTATTTTCTGGCGTGGCTCTATTAAAATGCTGCAGTATTTACAAAGCGACTGAGACGCAAGTGTGTGGGTAAGTAAATGACGTGTAGTTACGAATTGTTAGACCCGTGGTTTTATTTAGAGCTGCCAATGCTAGAACTGTTGCTTGGTGCGTGGCTAGCAAGCTAACACTTAACTGTGCTGTTTTGTCAAGAGCACCAATAGCATTTTAGTACCGCAATTATTATTCTGTCTGTTTGAGTTATCGGGATTAATCCCCAATTGGAAATCAAGTAGACTTGTGAATCAAGTCAACTTAAATGGCATAGTTTCTCGAACAGTGGTTTTCACTGTAGATTTTCATAACATACTTACTTGGATAATATATTTGCAGATCCTGCCCTAATGTTGTTGTTTTTTTTTTTTGGGGGGGGAGGTCCCTTAGTTTTCCAATTTTGTGTGAAACCTGGAGGACCTCTGGATCATGACCTTATGATGCTTATGATGATTAAAGACTTGATCACATCACCTGACCCCAAGTCTCGTAACCCAGTTGTGTGTAGCTAAAACCTATCTCCAAATCCCTGATTGGAGTCATGATGATTATTTGCGACAATCTAACCCTGCCCTTTGGGACAAGAACCCTCCATAACCAAGCTCATCAAATGATATGATAGTAGCTGCCTGGATCAGTTACTTTGCCTGCAGGAGCCTTGCACAGGTTCTGCTATTCCTTTCCTCCACAAACACCTTTCCTTCCCCGTGGGAGACCCTTGCTTGCCTGCTCGCTGCCCCTGGAACCATGGGTAATAGCTGCGTGTGTCGGGAGGATAGCGATGCAGAGGACCATCACCACGGGACATCGAGGGCGTCTCGAGGACAAGCCAGGCGTGTGGACCACGGTACGGGCACAGCAGTCGATGCTGGAGAGTCTCGTAGCAGTCGCCCGAGGGACCCAGTCAGACCACCGCGCAGGGGCCGCGGCCCACATGAACCACGGCGGAAGAAGCAGAATGTCGATGGCCTGGTGCTGGACACACTGGCTGTCATCAGGACCCTTGTAGACAAGTAAATAAACTTTGTTGACAATATTTAATTAAAGATATTATAGCACAAGCTAGGGGTACCTAGTACCTGGCGATTTGATCCGTACCACAATTTAATCCCGATACGAATCTATAAGTCGATTATTGTGATTTTTTTTGTTGTTGATTTTTTTACTTAAATTTAGTAAATACTACTCAGTAAACTTGTACATGTACACTGTAAGATATGTATGAAAATGTATTTATTTACCTGAAACTTCAGGCTTATAACTGTGAGCCACTGCATTTAACAAAAACAGATTGCAATCTGTTTCATGTTTGAACAGCATTCCATTAATATAACATTCTTCCATGCTTAAAGGGTGAACCGTAACCCTAAGTAAGACATTTTTCTGAATATTTCCATCAAAAATTGATGGTTAAACATCGATTCAGCTGCATATTGAATTGCTACGAGAATTGCGTGCTGTAATATCGCGATGTATCAATACCCCTTGAGTAAGCATTATAGACTATTATGAGGGTATAGTGTAGAGATGCAAGATAATGCTATTTTCAACCGATACTGATAAACCAATCATTTAGAAAGTGCCGATGTCGATTACGATAAGTAAGCCGATAATTGTTTGCAAAATTTACTTGAATACAAATATACTTTCGAGTATAAGGCTAACATGTAAAAACACATTGAAACATTGTGTAAAGCACCATGAAACTGAATTTGATTGTTATGTCTGCTTCAAAGACAACCAGTAACTTATTTTAAGTTTGCCACAAGAAAACAGTCACGTTTTAAAAATGCAACAAAAAACTGAGGGTAGCATTTTGGGGAGACAGTAAAGAAAACCCACATGGTGGCTGTCATGTCGTCATGATGCATCTTCTGTGAACACGAGGTCGCATGCATTATGACGTCACATATATGCGACACTACCATAGGAGAGGGAGGGGAGGGGTTGAGGAGTTGGGCACAACTTGAGTCACAACCACAAAGAGCGACCAACGTGGCATTGTTATCGCCGGATTTCTTTATTATCTCGTTTATTTGTATGACGTCAAATTAGTCGATAATTGCCGATAATTATCAACAATAATAATAATGATAGTTAAAATAATAATGTATAATATATAATTATTATATTTATCGATTATCCTCCACTATAAACGGTAATTTGTTATTTCACAAGGGATTTGTAATGGCTCTATTGTGAAGTGAGTGTGTACACAGGTAGCTGACCAATCCCCTGCAATAAACTATTGTAGGTGATAAAGTTCCCGCAATTTTGTTCTATAGTAACTGATTAGGATCATCACTATTGTAGCAGGTTTAAAAATGTGAGTGTCCCAACAGAGACTACAACAGTGACATGCAGTGTTTGTCTGTCTGCCTTGTCAAAGGGAGTCATTAATATTTTAATTTCCATCCCTTTCTGATTAAAAAATGAGACATTATTTCAAATTGACAGTTCAGAAAATGTACAAACATTAATTATGATTAACGGATTGGTCTGTGATGTCTGAAAATATGCACAAATCCTAATTATTGTATTCCAAAGTAAAAGCAGATGTTTGAAAATTTGATTTATTTTGATTTAACAGAAAATATGTCTGCTTTCATTGTGGAATACAGAAAATTGGCAATGTTTACAGTTGAGAGGCTGAAATTCCAAGGATTTTGATTATTTTAAATTAAACAAGGTTTCTAAATGATTAATAGATTCTAAAAAAATAATTAGTGATAAATTCGATATTCGATTAGTTATAGACCTCAAGATGAGTTAATTATTTTTATCTTTACTATGAAGCAATATATCATAAAGATTAAGTCATAAATTAAATGGCATTAAATATATATTTTTGGTTAAGTATTTTTTGAAAACTGGTCTTGCTAATAATTAAGCTAGATGATTTATGTTCATGCAGTCTTTCCTAAGGAATCAACGAACACACACAGGTTAAACCAGACTGCTTTCACATTCTTTAAACTGATTTTTTGTTTTGTTTTCACCAGTGATCAAGAACCACCTTATTCCATGATTACTTTACACGAGATGGCAGAGACGGGTAAGAAAAATTTACAATTTGGAATATCTTTCATGTTCATGATTTAGGTTTTTTGGAACACACGGGAAAAAATATATAAATTAATATAAAAAACCTATAAAAAAATTGGGGGGGTGCTTGGATTCTCTTTAGGGGCTCTTCCGGACCCCTAAAAATAGACTAGACACGCCTATAGTTTACTGTCATGCACATATGATCTATGGTTACACTTAAACTGTGTGTGACTGGTTTGTCATGTGCATACAGTGCATGGTTGCTACATGCTCTTATGCACAACCGTCACTTTGAGTTTTAGCTTGCAGATAGCGAGCCTCGATGGCAGCTATCATCAGTCAGCCACCAGTCTCTCTGCCTAACATGTGATGTTACATTATTCATTCATAGGCCACTTGGTAATGCACTTCAGTTTTATTTTTGAAACCGGATGTGAATTGTTTTCCTTCAAAGTCTGCCGACTTGTCATTGTTCCTGTTTGCGGTAATACAAGTGAGTGGCACTCGGCAACACGTACACATCTGCCAAGGCCACTCATTCCTAATTTGGAACGACAAATGAATAATTTAAATGCATACCTTAATAGTAAACAGTACTGCGATGTTAAAAGGAACCAGACTGTCATGACAAGTTTGCTCTAGTATTTATTTGGTTGTTACTAACATAATTGAGATTCATTTTTCAAAAATAATTTCCTGTTTAATACATTTTGTAGAAACTTTATTTGGACGTACGCCGCCATTGTTATTTACGTCACAACACATTCAGTGCGTAGTGATGTAGAATGGCGGCTGGCTCTCTGCCGAGCAAAGTAAGTCTCCGTAGCGTTCCTAAAGGGACGATCAAAACGCTTGAATGTGTCTGGTGAATGACGAGAGCACGGCGTGGATAAAAGTGAAAATCCGCGAAAAATAAATACCCTATTAAAATACACCATGTAGCTTTCATGTTTTTAGAATATTTATGGTAGTTGGATTTTGTGGCTTTAATGTTTATGCACAATTGCAATTAACATAGAGCTTGTTATTTTCCCGGTTGATAACTAATCGTCCCTATCCATCCATTTTTAATTACTCACGCTGTCCACTTTGACGTATTTCTGTCAATATATTCAACACAAAATGCGTCAGGCTTTGATGCGAGAAAGAAACCAAGAGCCAAGGATGAACTCAACACACCTTTCCGAGGAACCTTAGCTGCCCAACTAGGTGCCGGACATAAAATACATGGAATTCAGCACCGAACGATGCCTGCACAAAATTCAGCAGTGATGAGGGGAATTAACAACTGTGTACATATCACTGGCAGCAGCTTGATATCTTGTGCTGTCCAAAATAGTCATTTTTCAGGAGACCCCAAAAACGGCACGTTTGTTCAACCATTAACATTGCATCATGAAAGAGAGCAAGCCATTTTCAACACTTTAGATTGGTCAGTAATTTGTAAAAAAAAATAGCAGCCTGACCAAGAGTAGAGATTTTTGAAAAAGGAAATTTACCAAATTGTGACTCATGAGGTTTCAGCCCAATGCCAGCGATATGTTTTGTAATGTTCATCATATAGTACAGTTTGTTGTATGTATTTGTACTTTGTTTCCTTGTTTTATCCTGCTGTCTGCGGTCAGGTTTGCATTTTAAATGAGATACTAACTCGTCTCGATTGTTTGACCTGGTTATATAAATGAATAAACTTAAAATATCAGGACAGCGAAAACTGAACCATGATACAGCAAAGGTTTACTGTATTAGATCAACTGTAATCAGTGGTAATTAGGTAATTGCAGGCAATGTTCCAATGTTACTACAACCAAAAGCATTAAGGACCTGATTTTCTAAGACGCTCAATTGCATGTTGTAAGTAAGTAGCATGATCACAATCACAGATTGGGGGCGCCCACTGTGCTTTAGGTAGGTAGCTCTTATGGTTTTCACTATCGAAAATTTGGGAGAGGACCACAAGTGAAAATTGATATACCCGTTTTTGCACGAGCAAACCTTCAGTGAGTCAGATGGTGCCTTAGGCGTGTATTAGGAGCACATCAACTCGGAAGCACGCTGCGACACTTCTGAGCAGAAGCTCAATTTACATCTTGTATTTCTTCTCTCTTAGATGACGGCTGGCTGGAAGTTGTTCAGTCTCTTATTCGAGTGATACCATTAGACGACCCACTTGGCCCCGCAGTCATCACCCTACTATTGGATGAGTGTCCCTTGCCCACTAAGGTGAATTTACTGATAGATTTTACCCTTGAAGGGAAAAGGAAATTGCTTCGTTTCCTTTTGCTTAACATTTAAAAAAAGACATGCATTCAATGGGGAAATCATGTTGTAAGGAGGATATTAGCTTCCCAGACTACACCTGATTAAACAGTTACAAGCGCTAGCTGCACGTCATTTTTAATACTTACACTCCTGTAAAAAGGTCATAATTAGATTTCTAGATGTAGTTTTTCCATCCTCAATCTCTTTACAATCAGAAAACTAAGAATTATGACAGGTTTAATGTAAACTCCCATTACAATACGGTTATTTGTCACACACACATAATTATACAGTACCTGTATAAATGGTAAATGGTACTTCATTTATATCGCGCTTTTCCACCTTACAAGGCCCTCAAAGTGCTTTACATTCGACTACTCATTCACCTACTGATGACTCAGCATCAGGAGCAACTGGGGGTTCAGTATCTTGCTCAAGGATACTTCGATATGGCCACAATGGCATGGGATCGAACCCACAACCTCTGGTTTGGGAGACGAAGACTCTGCCACTGAGCCGCATGAACAACCATTTCTCAAAGTAATTGAATGTTAACTAACATCTTACATTACACACAATTTAGGGGGGGGGGAACAGAATAATAAATTAGTTACACATCAATGTAAAATTACAAGAGAGTGCCTCTCTAAAACCTAAATTAATGAAACCCAATTTTTGTCATTGCCAAAACATGTACTGAATATTTTCCTACAATGTACATATTTACTATGTCAAAATGACTGCTGTGAAAAAAGGCCATAACATTACCAAAGCAGAACTTTCAAGTGCCATACTTAACTTAGCCTTTCTCTTGAGTCGCCATCTTTGAGTCAGCAACTCGTGTTGTCTTTAGGACGCTCTCCAGAAACTGTCGGACATGCTGAGTCTGAGTGCGACCGTGGCCCAACAGGACGCTCTGAGTCCTGCCAAACACAGAAACACCACAGCTGTCCTCGGATGTTTGGCTGAGAAACTGGCTGGTACGTTGACACCATTGAATGTTTGTTTTGTCTTTTCACACTGACCCAATCAGCTTGCTAATCTTGTGACTTCTTTCCTAAGGACCAGCCAGTATTGGACTCTTGAGCCCCGGAACTCTTGAATACCTTCTGGAGAGCATGGTGAGCCAAGTAGAGGCCAAAACAAAAACACTTTGGGGAGATTGATGGATGTAGAGTTGCATGTCACACAAGTTTTGATAGCCACTGGATTTTGAAAATATTAATATTTTTTGAACATGTTGAAAATTTGCTGGCAAAAAGAAAAACTGTTTGCGGACATCTTTGCAACTTTGAACGAACTCGAACAAAAACACACTCGCTATGTGTGCGCACCCTCGCAACCTCCGCCGCTAAGTAAAATACGGGCTTAATGCTGCCAAGATTACTCAACTTGTCATGAGTATGTCGATGATCAAAATTGTCGACAATTAATTTGATAGTCATCATCGGACGTATTTTTTTAGGCTTTGTTTTTCTCTCATAACAGCCTCGTCTCCCACTGCTCCTGATGGCCATCTGCCTGTTTGTCATGCACATGCACAGTAGTGGTAATTAGGGATAGACCGATTATCAGCCGGGCTGATTATTGTTGCCGATATTTGACATTTTGACGATATACAATAAAGCTGGTATGTATCTTACTGGAGCGTTGAATGTGAACGTAGCAAATTTAGGGTTTTCATCAGGATTTGTAAGATGTTCACATTTTTTACTTGTCACAAATACATTTACAACATATTCAGGCAATTTTTCACCGTATGCGAAGATCTTTTGAAAGCTTTTACGAACCCAGACGAAAACCCCAAATTAGCTACATTAGCAATCATTTGTCGCTGAGAGAGAAACAGGGAAGTTTCATTTATGGATTTATTTAAATTTCCACTTTATACAAAAATTATGCTGATACTGGGAACTCCCTACGCTTTTTATTTAAAAAGAAAAAGAAAAAAGAAGACATGTTGAAAGCTTGTAAAACTTTATTTACAGTAGAAAACTATTTACTTGCTTAGTTTTTAATTTATCTTATCACATGCTGATGACCCTGGAAGCTCCCTACAATTTTTTAAATAATGTCTAGCTGTCAATTCTTTATATATTTTTAATTAAAATATTTTTTTTTTTAATTATTTGACACTAATATTTTCTCTTTTATTACAAAATAATATTGGCTTGAAATATCGGTTATCGGTCTCCTTGACTACTAATATTCTGTATCGGTATCAGCCTTGAAAAAACTATATCGGTCTATCACTACTGGTAATCTGCGTCATCTGTGTTGTAAACAAGCAATATGGCTAATAAAGTACAATATATAAACCGGTGTTAGCAACACAGTCTGAAAGTTAGAGCGCATTAGAACACTATGTAGCTAAAGCCAAGCAAGCATTCAAACTTTACATCAAGCCGTGACTCTGATTGCTGATGTGGAGTTTGTTGGGGTAATGTGAAAATATGCAAATGAATTACTAATTATTTCATGTGTTTCTATCTTCAAGGGCTCTGAAGCGCACCCCACTGTTATGCTGTTTGCTCTGATTGCCTTGGAGAAGTTCTCTCAGACCAGTAATTTCACTCGTTACCTGAAGTTCCCTGACGGGGGCTTGACATTCTAAAACAGCAATGCGTTTGTCATCCTCAGGTGAGAACAAGCTGACAGTATCCGAGTCTTCTATAAGCAAGAGATTGGCTGTGTTGGAGTTGTGGGCAGAGCACGCCGACTACCTAAAGCGGCAGGTCGGATTCTGCTCACAGTGGAGCTTAGACAACCTGTGTGAGTAGGCCTGCGTATTTGACAAACTCCGTTAAGTTGATTTTGTGTGGTGAGCCACGAAAGAGCATGACGTGCTTGCTCCTTTTCTCCCATCCAGTCCTGAAAGAAGGCCGTCAGTTCACTTACGAGAAGGTCAACCTCACCCATATCAACGCCATGCTCAACAGCAATGACGTCAGCGAGTACCTCAAGATCTCCCCCAGTGGATTAGAGGTCAGCCTGTCTGAAATGAGCCGAAATTGGTCATAGGAATGCAGATGGCAAGAAAATACTAAATTCAAACCAACACATTCCAACATAAGCCCAAAAAAAATATTTGTTCTCCTCCCCCCAAAGGAAAAGAATTCTGCAAAAAATTGCCCGATTTATGCAGATTTTTTTCTCTGTTGTAAAATTAAAATAATGTGACCCGCTCCGACAAAAGGGTCTGCATGTCGGAGACATTAGTTTTGAGTTAGTGACAAAAAAGAAGTTTGGACAAAAATGTCGATTTTGAGATTTCTCCAAAAATAACAAAAATAAGCACTCTATTTTCATTTCCCAGCTGCACACAAAGTTAAAATTGTAAAAGAAGTGTATAAAAATAAGTAATTATCAGAACAAGCCAGTGTGTTTTTTGCCAACTTTAGCTAGCAGTGCGTCTCGGAAACCTGCGTCAAAATTACCCGCAGATCCTTGTCTCTAAGCTCACTTCACAATTGATTTATATGTTTTATATGTACAGAGCCATGGACGCCGCTGCCGGATAGCCAAATAGGGAGCAAAAATGGGCTGAATGTCCACATTAACTTACTTTATTAAAAGATGTTTCACGCATCACGAATAAGCGTACAATTACGTACACAACCGCTCAGGTCCATGGCATAAAATGCACTGAAGGCAAAACGAAAAAGTGTTGCATCGGAATAACAAAACAAAGAAGCGACACTTTGTGGCGAGGTGCCATACTACGGATTGTTACAATGGAAACCGAAATGGAAGTCAAAATACACCATAATGTGACCCTCCAGCACGAAATTGATCAGAAGACGCATGTCATAACAACGGCATCCTATCTTACAGCAGAAGGGAATGTCGTCATCGGTCTGGACACTGTGAAGGTTTTGTAATCCAAACAGAGAATAATCTTCAATTCTGGGGTCTCTTTCTTTAACGAGTCTATTTCTACTTTAAATTTAACTTAATGTATTCATGCACTAAAAAAATTCACACTGATGGAGCAAAACTCATGCGAGCAGCCAAGCAGCTCCCACAAAACTAGAGTGACAGCGAGTCAGGATGAGTGTAAAAAGTTGTGAAATGCCTTCTACGTAATAATGTATTGTAAATAATGTCATGTTTTGATCATTCCTCTGTCAATTTCGTGAGACGTCTATGAAAGATGACACGCCATTTTGACATGTCACAAATGAATCGTCTGCCTGAGTCGCAGAATATCACCACAAATTTTCACTTTATACTCTAAGTGGAAGTCAACCTTAAACATTTCTTGACAATAATGTTTTATGTGACCTCACTAGTGTAAAGATGACATAATGATGAATATTACATTTGTGGAATATGAGTTATGAAGCAAAATCCAGCCTTTTTTATCCATTTTAGGGGGTAGCCATTTTGCCACATGCTGTCGACTGAAGATGACATCACAGTTGCTCAGGGCTCAGGCAACGACCAATCACAGCTCACCTGTTTGCTGACGCTGCGCTGTGATTGGTTGTTCCCTGAGGCCTGAGCAATATTGGTGTCATTTTCAGTCGACAGCAGGTGGCAAAATGGCCTCCCCCTGAGATGGATAAAAACAGCTGGATTTTGCTGCTTAACTCAAATTCCACTAACGCAATATTAACCAGAATGCCATATTTAGACTAGTGGGGCAGCATTGAACATATTATTGTCAAAAACATTTTTGGGGGTTGACTTCCCCTTTAAGCGGGAGGAAATTCAAATCAAATCTAAGCTATGAAACTTGAAGATGAAAACATGATCGCGATGGATGGTTCCCCCAAAGCGAGTCTCCCTGCCCCATAATACATGCAGCGCACATTTGGAGTCACTTGTAAATACTGTACAGTATGTGTAGTGTTGTGGTCCTTCCTTATATATTGCATTGCAAAAAACAAACCAACAAAACATTTTAATTTTCTTTATGTAAGCAAAAAATGCATTTGAGATAGAAAGTTCATAGGTTGTTATCAATGAACTTGCTTATAACAGTCAGAGGCCACACCAAATGGCAAATAATCTTTTCATTGACTCAAAATTACTCAGTCGAATTTCCCACTGTGGTAATATGACCTCATTTAAACAAGGAAATATCAAAAGGAGCAACAATAAAAGAACTTTGAAGAAACTTTGTCTGATGATGCCACAGAAAAATGAATTATAAGCTAATTGTGAACTTTGAAGTTGAGGCTGTTAAATCTTTTGAGGAGGTTAAACTTCCTAAACTTTTAAAGGGTTTAAATGTCGGATGATTAAATATCTGCTATTGGAATTGACTTTCCAGTGATTTTTCAACAGTTCCAAAAGCCTTGTGGTCACCTTAGGAAAGGTTTTTCCTAAAGTACTGGTTGCTATGGACATTTGAAACTTTAAGCCCACTTTTCTCGAAACTGATCATTTCAACCTGGCAACATAAAAATTGCTGTAACTTTGTCAATTTTTTAACTTATGTCCATGTATTATGTATCATTTTAAAGGGAATTAAGTTTAGAATTTGAATATAAATGTCTAAAGGTTTATTTTTTGACACATGAGGACCCTTTACATATTCTTGTAAAGAAAATGCTTGGGATTGAGTGCTTCTCAAAAAAAAAAATTGTTATGCAATTTTTAGAAAGAAATCCAGATCTCACCATTTGTAATTGATGAAATTCCATATCTGAAAAGAAATTCTCACATTGATTTCTTTGATTTTCCCCACCACAGGCCCGATGCGATGCCTCCTCCTTCGAGAGTGTGCGTTGTACGTTCTGTGTGGATTCGGGTGTGTGGTACTATGAGGTGATAGTGATTACATCTGGCGTGATGCAGATCGGATGGGCCACCAAGGACAGCAAGTTCCTCAACCATGTAATCAGTCTGTCTCACGGCTATCCTGCCATTTCTCATCCTATTTCGTTCTGCAAATGCTTTTACACGTGCGACCCGTATGTTTGCAGGAAGGTTACGGGATTGGCGATGATGAATACTCGTGCGCATATGATGGCTGCAGGCAGCTCATCTGGTACAACGCTCGCAGTAAACCTCACGCTCACCCCTGCTGGAAGGAGGGTATGCATTTTCAAATGACTCAAGATGATGTATTTTAGATTTTTGTTGTATATGTTCGCACACACTTGCTGCCATAACGGCAAGATTATTTTGAGTTGTTTTTCTTCGACCTGATAGTGCTCTAATGATGGCCTCTTTGTAGGAGATGCAATTGGTTTCCTGCTGGACCTCAGCAAAAAGCAGATGATCTTCTATCTGAATGGACATCAGCTGCCACCAGAGAAACAGGTCTTCTCCTCCGCCACGTACGTTCACGCTTAATCATTTATTTTTCCAGTTTTCTTTCTGTTTTCCCAAATGATCTCTCCCCCTGTCCCCTGTCTGTCAGGTCCGGCTTTTTTGCGGCAGCTAGTTTCATGTCATACCAGCAGTGTGAGTTCAACTTTGGCGCCAAGCCTTTCCGCCACCCGCCCCCTGTCAAGTTCAGCACCTTTAATGACTTTGCTTCGCTGCTACCAAGTGAAAAGATCATTCTACCAAGGCAAGATGAAGCCGGGTTTAGTATAGTTTTTTTGGGCAGATTTATACTGGGATTTCAAAAAGCAATGACATAGGCATGATAGAAATACTTGTTTTACTTACAAGGTTCAAAACGTTATCATCGATAATCATCTAATGATTTTTACAACAGCATCATGTGACGTTTCTCATCCTGGAAGCATTGTAGATATTTATATAAACTACAATGTTACAAGATTGTGTTTTTATTAGAACTGTCAATTATATTTTTCATCAGATTAATCACATTTCAGAATTTTGATTAATTACGATTAATCACTTAATTGAAAAGGCTTCTTTTTTTTGCCCGCCAAATTTGAAGAGCACCTGTTATGTGTTAATTCTTTCGACATTCAACATTTTTTGATCCACTGCACTGCACACTCTCATCCTCCTCCTTTTTCTAATCAGTTAAAGGGACAGCAATGTGAAAAATCAACTTTTTGGAGCTTTTAGCCATGTTAAAATGCTAATTCCTCACCAAAAACATCAAAGTGGTGTTTTCTTCCATTTGCCCCTCTATGAGAAATTCTAGGTTATTCTGCTCTCCAACCACCAGCCCCTCCCAACCTGAGAAAATGAGCTCTCTTTGCAGCCGATTTGCCGTGAATGCTTGTAGACATTTACAAGTGGTTATGAATAACACAAACGTGCACATTTAGGCCACTGCGTGGTCGCAATCCGTCTCGTCGAGACCACTTAGCGGCCGGTTACCATCACAAAGTCACATCAACTAGGTGGCGAATTGCCAGTCACAGCAAAATAACCACCACAGATTGTATCCTGGCAAAACATACGCGACCGCTTCAGTATTATCCAACCACCGTCTGCTTTACCATATCTGAGCTGACTGGTGGTCAAATGACCAAATATGTTTGTTTTTTTTAATGCTATGTATAATTTATATAAGTGTAAACTTAAATAAGGCTATTATCTTTATATATTATCCTCCATCTAATTTACTTGGCAGCCGTTGAAGAAGGGGAGTATCTGACATTACATCATTACAGTGACTGACACAGTAATGATGTAATGCCTACCTTTGGAGGTTGTTCCTAAAATAGCTGTGACGACAAAGGGTGGGTAAAATAAAATGGCCGACCGACAATGACAGGTTGGTTCGGCTTGAATAAAATGGCCGACTGACGACGGAAGGGGGCGCTAGACGCCGAAGAATGACGGACCATTAAAAATATGTAAAATACCCACCTCTGCTAATACACCGGTAATATGGTAGAACGTATGATATGGCACACCTCTAATTGAAATGATAGGAAGGAAGACTAAATCAAAATAAAATGTTAAACTTACATGTTTCACATTTGCAGTCGTGTCACACCGTTGGGACCGATCCATTATGTTTAAACGAGTTGCAAATCCAGCTCTGAACAGGCTTTCACTAACAAAACAGTCTTGAGAAAAGCTGTCGGTAAACGTCCTTCAAAAAGGAAATTAATCCACTGTCTTCTCAAAGACTGACGACAGAGCAACCCTTTCTTCACGAAGGTTGTTTCCCCATTGTTCTCCACGGAGCGTTTGCGAGCAGGAAAAATAAAATGAGCAGCCAGCTTCTCGGATTTCAGTGGCTGTGACAAACCTTTACCAGAAGTGGTGTAACTCACCCGAGGGGGCGGGGTCGAGTGCACTTCCGTGTCTTGTTGATGTCACCAAGTCACGGAAGTTTAATCTGCCTGTTTGAAGCACACGTTTTAGAAAGGAAGAGAAAGCTAAAAAGGTCGCAGACAGACTTTTTTCATACCTGGTTGGATTGTAGACAGGCCGGGGATGCATATTATTGATAGAAACCCCCACTAAAGTAAATTTCATACTATGAGACCTTTAACACCATGCTGCCATCTGGATGCCAGTGGAATAGGGAAAAAGCATTCACAGGCGCTTTTGCACAATTCGTGAACAGCACCCAAGTTCAATGCAGGTTTCTATGCTTGACTTTAACCGTTGCATTGTCAAGAAATAAAAAGTCATATAGTTGTATCTAAGTGCTTTAACTACCAGTACTACCTTCTGAACAAGCCTTTTGTTTGAATTGGTAAAAATAATAATCTCCTCAGTCCTCACTTATTTGTCCTCCTTCAACTCCCACATACAACATCCAATTTACACCATTCCAATTACAACTTGCTCCAAATGTTCACGCCAACCGGGCCCTTATTTTTTTCGCATTCCACTTATGTACGTTTTTTTTGCACAATTTAATGTTTAATATCAAATTTTCCCCATTTATTTTCAATAGGACAGACATTCAACTTTTTGTTCAACTTACCACTTCCCTACATACATCATCATTCTCATGTGTTTGCTACTGCTTGGTGGCGCAGTTTGTAAAGTGCATTGTCCAGTAATCTGGAGGTCAGGGGTTCGAATCCCATCTCTGGCTGTACATAACAAATATGTCCATTTACACAAGACACTAAATGATATGTATATGTACTAAATGTCATATCATAAAGTGCAGTACTTTTACATAAATGTGGATTAAACCCATGGCATTCATCTTAAATGTTTTCATAAATTAAAACCAACACTTTATTCCATATGGGTGGTCATTACGCCAAACTGTTGTTGCAGTAGACATCACAGGAAACTTCATTATCATTCGTTGACACAAACACCATTTCCTGTGCTTGTGTCGTATCTAGACATCGACGTCTGGCTTTACTGAAACAAGTTAGCATCCGCGACAACTGCTGCACGCTGTGCTGTGACATCATGGCTGACACTGAGCTGCGGCCCTGCGGACATGGGTACGTGTTGTCTTAAGTCCACTATACTTTTAAGAGTTAAAAAAAAAAAATCACCTAACATTGATCTGATAATTGAGCAGCTGATTTCTGCTGCTGTTTTTGTTTTTCCAGGGGTATGTGTATGCAGTGTGCCTTACAGTTGGAAACGTGCCCCCTCTGTCGCCAAGACATCCAGACTCGTGTCAGACTCATTGCACATGTCTCCTGACACTCCTCTTGTAAGGAGAGACGCACAAGCCCTACTGCCAACTCCCCCTCCAAGCCCCTCTGGCCCAGCCGGCTTGGAGGACGGTGCTGCAGTGAACATACCAGACCTGCACGTTCTGGTCAGAAGAGGCATTGGCGGAGGGAGGGGTGATGATGGGAACGAGAGGAGATGAGCAGATTGGAAACCAATCACAGCAAAATTCCCGTGAGCTTTCCTTCATTTAGCAACGCTTCCTTGTGTTCTTCTGAGCAGAAGCACGAATCCTCCTGAACTGTGTGCATACCCTAAAGGAGTGAGTCAAAACAAAATAATCAAGATGGCATCATACGTCGCATCTGCAAGACCCAGTTAGCGGACCTCTTTTCACCAACAAAGATACCGCCTGTTTAGGGGCCACTGTTTTGGGTTCTGAAAGAGCAGGGTAGTAATAATCAATACAGTCGTGAATACAGTGTTAAGTCGAAGGTACAAACAAATGTGAGGTATTTCACTTTTTTATATTACGGGGTGTAAATCTGCAATTTATTGGTAGCATTTTCCTTGTCATTGCGCCGTTATACCAACATCATTTGCAAAATGTCCCTTCCCGTGCTGAACCACGACCCAGTAGGTGGAATTTCCACAAACCCGCACAATCTGATGCTTTGTCAGAAAACCAAAAACACACAAGCCCCATTTAGTTTACAAAGGTGAATGTTAAATATACAGCCTCACCAGAGGAATGACTTAAACTACTGCCACGACAATAAGCAACCTTAAATTGGGTACTGTAATAATTTGAAACAATCTCTGCTTGCTTGTGCTTTATTTGAAGTCTTAGATTGTTCTTTGTGTGCAGTGGTGTGTGTCAGTATGGGCCACAAGTTTATACAAAATATGCTCCCATCAAAGTGGATAATATTGATAATAAACTAAAGTCAAACCACCTGAGTAAGTCTTTAGTTTGCTTAATTAGCTTGACACAAATGTGGCATCGCCACGATATCTTCATATATACTTAAAAGGAGAGTGTAAATCCCCCCCCCCCCCCCCGAAGAAAAACAAAACAAATTGTCATTATTTGTTAAAACAGTCATAACTTGACAGTAGTATATGATATATGATCTGAGAAAACAATCAGCCGTGTGTGGACCTATCTTGTGCTTCTAATTTGGCGCCTGAGGAAAAACAATCAGACTGAAGGCCTACATGGTGTCAGTCATTTATTGTGCACTGGCAAGCACACTCTCGCGGCCTCGTGCTTATCTGTTGCCTTGTTTTCCCCAGAACAGCACTTCTTTCATAATGGAGTGTACCGTCAAGTCTTTCAACAAATATGATTTTTTTTTTTTTTGCCAACTCCCCCTTCAAGTGACTATTCAAATGTCTTTCCAACCACAAAGATAAGATGGGATTCAACAAAATGAAAAACAATGACAAGGATGTTGCTGGACTGTATTGTAAAGTTAATAGTTTTTTTTGTTTTGTTCTTACACGGCACAATTAGTAAGTCTGCTTGTTTACAGAACTTCCTTAAATCTGTGTATCATCCTGGTTACAAGGAGTCGAGACCACTTCAGACTGACCCTTTACATTGGATTTTTTTTTTTTATGTGTCTGACCATACTGCCCACCTTTACTTGATGTGTCTCTGGCTTGACTTGGTTTTCGAGGATGGTTGTCTTTGTGTGGCTTATATAAAGAGGTGGCTAAATTGTTCATAAAAGCAACACAGAAATGTATCTACCGTATGCATGACCTCTATAAAACCATTTAAAATATACTGGGAGGATTTCTGATGATGACTTGAATTGCTCAGAGAGACAAGTGCTTGTCTAATTACTGTTTGATTATTTGGAGCACCTTAAAAGAGCAGCTGAGAGAAATAGTGACTTGTATGGCTGGAGATGAAGTTCAGAATAAAATGGTGAAATATTGTTTTGAAAATTTAACTGAGGAATTTCCCCCCAGAATTCCCAAAGATGTGATTTATCAAAGAATTGTTGTATCCTGGATTATGTTGTTTGTAATAAAAGTGTATGTTCATGTGATGTTTGTGTGACAAAGGTGGTGTTTCTTCAAATTCTGCCAGATCATTTGCACATAATTAGGTGTTCAGCTGAACTCCATAAATCATTCAGTTTGGTACCCAGCTTCATATGTCACAATTTGGTAATTGTTTTGTTATTGTCTCCCCCCACAAATCTATACTGTTGTTCAGTCTTTGTGTATGTGTGTTATTTATTTGTTTACCAATTATTGACCGGTCTAAGGTGTTGCTTTCTTTGTCAATGCAATGTTAATGGTGGAACAAACATGCTGGAAGAAATGACACACAATGGAATGTAGTCAGTGAAGTGTACAGCTTGTATGACAGTAAATGTATTGTTTCCTGACAATAACTCAAAATACAGACATTAATAGCTAAACCCCTTGCAACAAAAGTGAGTACACCCTCAAGTGAAAATGGCCCAAGTGTCAATAATTTGTGTGGCCACCATTATTTTCCAGCACTGCCTTAAGTCGAGTATGGAGTTGACTAGAGCTTCACAGGTTGCCACTGGAATCCTCTTCTACTCCTCTATACAGTATAACATCTCGGACCTGGCAGAAATTCAAGACCTTGTGCTGCTCCACCTTCCGTTTGAGGATGCCTCAGAGATGTTCAGTAGGGGTTAAGTCTCGATATGTGCTTGGGCAGTACAGTAGGCTACTGTACTGTATTAACGCTGAAAGTGACTGCAGTCATTAAGCTTTAAATTGTGTTAGCTTTAATAACAGTACAAATGTAAAGCCCTTATAAGATGTAATTGCACATCTTTTCTTCTTCAGGCGTCCAGTTAGGAGTGGCTTTTTACAGACCCGTACCCGAGTGCGTGTATGGTAGGAACTAACATTGCTCACGCTTGAATCTGTCGGACACTGCTTAAATCAGCACCGGGTGGTTGTTTCCTAGGTAACACCACTACTTCACTATTTTGCGTTTCCACATTAACGCTAAAATATGGACATTAAGGGACGAAGTAAGTGGTAAAAATACCCAGTTGAGCTTGAATTTAATACTAGTAGTAATCCCAACAAAATATGTTAATTTATATAATATTTATTATATGTTCGCTCACGTGCTTAGCTAGCCGGCGCTACGCTAGCCAGCTAGCTGACGTTGTCGTTGAGTATAGAGCTAAACTTATAAGGTGTGTGATAATACACAGCTCTGACGAACTAAAGAGGTTTACATTTTAAAGAACACGTCGTCTCACCCCACCCCCCACCACAGGTGTGCAGAGCTGCGGCGAGAACATTGTGGACATGGTCGACATGGAGGACGAAACCTTTGCAATTTCCAGGTTGGTTGAAATCGCCGATTGAAATACTGATTATACATAAAGCATGTGTCAGTCTCTGGTGTTGTGAACCAATGTCTTTCGTTCTGCCTCAAGTTCCTCAGCTGCAGACACTGCATTCGACTCTGTCATTGGTTGCATAGAAGACATCATTATGGGTGAGATGATTGCAAATAGTTACTCTCCCCAGTTGTGCTGCACAGACTTTTTGTGAGAAAAATAAAATTGTGATGCTGTTTTCTTTAGAGGAGAATTTCCAGCAACTACAGCGGAACTTCATGGAGAAACACTATAAAGAGTTTGACAACAGTGAAGAGAACAAGCTCAGCTACACGCCCATTTTCAATGAATATGTGAGTAATGGTTAGCACAGCTTTCTCACAGTTTTTATGCTTGGGGTTCGAATTTTGATTCTCGCCCTGCTCCATAGAGCTTGCAATGCATGTCTTCCCCCATTCCTGTGCTGGTTATCTCTTCAGCCCACATCCAAAAGACATGCATATTCGGTTAATTGAAGACTTTTAATTTTGTCCATAAGTGTCAGTTTTTTGCTGGCACTGATGAATGTACATTTGGGGCATATATACTCTGCTACAAAATGTATTTATTGATTTATATAAATATATCTGTGTCGCCCCGTACCTATGGTTAACGGTTAACCCCTTATTTAATAGCATGATTAATGTGTATTCCGATCCGTTGACTCTGTGTAGGTGGAGCGGTTGGAGAAGTATGTAGAACATGAGCTGATTAAGAGGATCCCCGGCTTCATTATGTCCACATTTATTGATCATCTCATGTAAGCATTGACATTACATTCAGTGTCCATTTCCCTCTCAATTACTCAACTCACTATTGATGCTCTTATTAAGTACGTCATAACAGAAAAAAAAAAAGTATGGCAGCTTACCGTACTATTGTGCTGGTCAAAATAATGTGGAATGACCTTATGTCTCATTAACATTACCAGAGATTGGAAAATCTGTCAATACAACGGCCCGTCATTGACGGATTCTCACCTTTCGGTGAGTGCGTCCGCATTTTCGGGGAGTGCTTTATGACGCGAAGCCTCATAAAAATACATGGACTGAGAAGGACCTTCTGTACTGACCCCGATGGATGTACGTAAACCTGCTTCAGTTGGTGCTCAGTCCATGTATTTTATATTTTGAAAACCATACCAGTTAATAACACTACAGTAAATGTCTGCCATTTGCATTGGGTAAGGACAGAGCCTTGCTGCAAATAGTGAAAAAAAAAAGTGAGTAATTGATAGCCCCCAATGTTTGAAAATGCTTACTGGTATATTATTAGTTCAAATTGTAAATACACTACAAACTATGTTCCCAAAACTTTTTAAAGACCATGTCAAATCAATTGAGAGATTCGTTTCTAAAAACATTATACACTTTTGCCGATAATTGCCGAAAACGTGCAAAGACTCATAAGATTAATGTTGTACTCAACTGTGCATATATAGTTTTATGAGTCAACCCTTCGTTTGCATCACTGGTTGTCTGTCACAATTACGATGGGCAGCTAGCAAGCCTACACCTCGAAAAATGTATCTTCTCGTCAGATAGTCCACTGGCGTGGCTGCTTTAGAGCACCTTGTTGTTGGCCCTGAGTGTGCGCATGTCACACAGAAAAAGTTAGAATACTAGCGTGGCCACTTAAGAGTGCCTTGTTGTCAGCTGTAAGTGTATGCACGTCTTGGAGAGAAGGCGGAAGAGCAAAGTAAGTAAAAATAAAAAAGTCAGATATGACAGTCTGCGTGTAGACATGGGCTTCACGCTGCAATGGCCGCTTTAGAGTGAGCGCCTCGTTGTGGTGTGGGAACCCCATGATGACCCAGTAGGATTTTCCAGACGCCTGAGGCTAGGGCTGTGCAATTAAATTGAAATTCAATTGAAATTACTATACTCCACAATTACAAATATAATTTTTTTTATAAATTAGTTATTTAAATTGATACATTTACACCTTTTTAAAATGTTTAAATAACTAATTCAATAAAAATTGTTTCATCCAAAAGTAACTTATGTAATTATAGTGTTTCAAATAATTGTATTTGTCTTAATATTTTTTGACATTGAAACATTTTCTTTTTTTGTACCCAAAAAAATAAATGATAGTCCTATCATGATTTCAATTATTACCAAGTAATAGTGATGAATATTTTCTTCATAATCGAGCAGATCTACCAGAGGCTTAAAGGGAATCTATTGTTGTGGCTCAAACATGTACTCGTGAGTAAGATTAAGAAAAATGGTAGATGAAGTAACAATCTTCAAAGATGTCGAAGTGATAATTGTTGAGTCGGGCGTGGCTTCAGGTAGATATTTTATTTACAGACATTTTAATATCATTTCAAATTCAACTACCAACAATGCCCTTCAAAATAAATGGCTGACAGATGATAATTCTTTTTAAATGTAATGCATTGGAAGTGTGCATGTGCATACACCGACTCTTCATAGTTTCCACTAACAAGCCATGCTAAAGTGTTTAAGTTCCTCAGTTAAGATGTATCACTTTAACGTTTCTTGACACAACTGACTACCTTCAAGAAATTTGCAAGTAGTGAACTGTTGACTATTAGACACGGATTCATTCACTCTGAGTCTATTTGTAGCGTATGCAAATCATATTTCGCAACTGGCCACAAGATGGCGCCCATGTTAAAAACTGATTGTCATTGTGCCTCTCCTTCCCCTCCACCTGTAGGCAGCACAAAGATGAGGTGTCAGGTGACATTGTTGACATCCTGCTGTCCTTTATTGACTTTGTGGCCTTCAAGGAGATGGTTCTGCAATACAAAGTGGTGAGTTTGGGGGAAACATGTCTATAAAGAAAGCATTCATTAGTTATTTCCAGTACGGGACATATTTTAATGAGGTTTAGTATTTTCTAGGAAAAGGAGGGACGAAGTTTAGACCTGAGCCAAGGACTTGTAGTCACGCCTTTAACGCCTGCAGCCTCCACCCTTTCTGGATCCAATCAGTTGGAGTGACTTGCACACACACACACATGATAGATGCATGTATGTATGCCATAGTTTTGATTGAGCTTAAAACGCAATGTTAGCTCGTGATCATCCATAAACCTCAAGTCTGATCCATAGAAACGGACAACCAGAGTCACACCTATGGACAATGTAGTCGCCCGTGTACCTGACATGCATGTTCTTGCACTTTGGGAGGAAATCAGTGAACTCACACAAGCACAAGCCTGGAGAGCATGCAAACTCCACACAGATTTTAAGACGTATCCCAGCTCAAATCTGCTTGCTATTTTGGCAGAGGTGCTAACAGATGCACCAGCGTGCTCCCGCATCTCAAGACCTGAAAAGTATAGTTGTGTACTAAACATCCCTTAAAAGCGAATTCCAGATACATTTATGTAACCTAGTGGTGGGCAAACTTGGTCCTCAAGGGCCGGCGTCCTGCAGGTTTTGGAGGTTTCCCTGCTGCAACGCAGCTGATTCCAATCAACAGGGATCGTTACCAAGCTTATACAGAGCTTGCTGATGAGCTGATCATATATCAGGCAAACATCCAAAACTTGCAGGACTCCGGCCCTCGAGGACCCAGTTTGCCCACCCCTGATGTAAACTGTTCTAAGATGGAAAATGAATGACACAGACCTTACACTCATTTTTATTAATAGACAACACCAGAAGGTTTGGTCATAAATATTACTATTGTTACTAATCATGACGTTTGTTGACGTGCACAGACTGATCATAAGCAGAAAAAAAAACATGAATTAATATGAAGTTTCCATTTGATGTTTTGACTTTGTGACAATACGAGAATTCCTCACATTTTTACAATATTTATTGTTTGGGTTGAATGTTGTGCCTGTGAAAGTGATTTTTAAATGTGTAAATAGTGATTTGTATAGTGCATTTTGTCAATGATGAAATGCTCGTGACGTGTTTTCTAATAAACAGGAGAAAACCTCATCTCCCATTGCTTTAATTAATGTGATTTTTTTATTGTGCATGTGCATCATCGAGCCCATGTGTTCGGCAAAGGATTCCACTGGTACCTTGAAACTAGTCTAAAATCGATTATCGTATTGATTATTTCTCCAATTACTGGAGTTATCACTACCCCTCAGGCTGTTGGCTGCTGAATTAGTCCACGACTTACAACCATAGAACAGAATGGAGAGGACCAGTAAGTTGAAGAGACGGACGGAACTTCATTTGAGTGCAGATTCGGAGGCGCTTCTATCACGATAGAGCCTACCAAAGTCACTGCGAGTCAGTTGAAGACGCATGGAGATCCACGGAACGGGAAGTGGTGATCTTTGCGCCTAGGTTTGTGAAAGAGTCAACAGACTCTAGGGTGTTGGAGCACGAGCCACAGGTAGAAGAAAGTCAGAGACTGCATTTTTGTCTTGCCCAAGTGACGGTTAGGCCAAGAGGAGGGGCTTCTTCCATCACCACAAATCCGGCAGTGAAGTTATAGAGTGGCAAGTACAATACAATAAATTCTGTAGAGTAAATGTGACTATTTAGAGTAGGACTAAATAGGGAGATATTTTTCTTTTCTTTTGTCCTCCCGTGTCGTCGTCAATCGCTGCATTTATTTCATAACTCAACCATAAACACTCGAATACAATTCCAGGACATGCTACGAGGCCCACGTCACCCTATCGTGCATATTCTGATGCATTTTATCGGCTAAGAAACCAGAATTGGTCAAAAGACAACAAAATGACATATCCGCTCTCCCGGGTTTAAAGGGAGAAGAGCGCAGGTGTGCTCTCGGCTTTAATGAGTTAAAGGAATGTCGGCTCCCAAAGAAAGATTTTCTTTCCATAAAGCCCCTCCTTGTGGGACGTGGCCTTGATGTTTATTCAGTACGCCTGTTTATTGTTTAAAATGGGATCCCCATTAGTTTTCACCTGGGGTCCGTCCCTCACAGAAACTACAAATAAAACTAAATTCTTTACAAAACCAGAATCAACACAATCAACATAATTTACCTAAACATTCCCAAGTGCATACATAAAATAAAATATTCAGAAACAGAAAGGAGCCGGAAGCTAATGTGCTAGAATCACACTGTACTACCAATTTTCACATTTCATCACCTAATTCATTTCAAAGTTATATAACATCATTCATAATTTCTTTTCAAATTATTGCTTTTTTTAAATATGCTCTTAAAACTTGGCGTTTTTAACCCTAACAAGCAGGTACGGGGGAAGATGGTTCCCGTATGAAATTGCTCTATACATTACTGTTCTTTTAAGTGCATTAGTTCTGGGAATAGGCAAGGTGATAACCCAGGGCCTGTCTAGTATTCTAGCTATGTCTTTCAGTGACTAATAGCAGTTGTGAAAACAAGAAGCTAGGTTAACCCGAAATGTAGATATTTCTTAAAAACAAAATAAGTCGACATGCCAGTCTATCATCCAACACAGTCTAACATGCATGCTGTCAACACTGCATCTAATTGAACAACAGAGGGCCAAACGAGCCGCTCTATTTTGAATAATTTGAAGCTTTGTAAGATCTTGTTTTGATGCAGTAGACCAAACTGTTAGGCACTAGTCCAAAAGAGACAAGACTAAAGATTGAATTAACAATTTAACTATAGTTTCATTTAACAAGTAGGCATATGTCATTGATGCAAGAAGACCAAGATAAAGTTTCATCAACACTAGCTCCCAACACTTTGGCTTTTCTCACCTGTATGACAGCCCCAATCATGACACATGAATTGATTTTTTGATTAGATTCAGATTTCTTGTAGTAATATAAATAAATAAATGAATAAATAAATACAACGAAAACATTTATCTATGTGTAACTCTACAACTAATAAGAGGGAAAGATTAGAATAGAGCATATTAAAAAGTACCAGTGTACCAAATTTCATACTTTTAGACCAGTTTGCACGATTGCCCCCACTTACAGATTGGACTATTACTGGATATGAACTTCACACACAAAAAAGGACAAACTATATACAATGCTTTGAGTGTTTTGGCACAAGTACTAATTGTCAACACTTGTCCAAACAATGCAAGAATACAAATAGATCACAAAAATTGTAGATTATTTAAAATCACTGTCATTGTAATTTCCTTTCATATCATATTAAACATGGAAAATGTAATATTAAAAAAATATATATACATAAGCCTTAAGGCCCAGTGCATATATGGACATTTACATGTAAACATGCCAGATTATAGCCGTCTGATAGTTTCAATCTGCAGCCCCTTGTCAGGTTGATGTAACATTTAAAATACAAATTCAATTTCAAAATAGGGTAAGTCAAGACAGATCATTTGTTCATTCAGTGGTAGTCAACGTTTATGCACCATTTCAAATATTAATTCATAAATGAGATCATATCAAGCTTCATTAATCACTGCTATTCTCACCAACACACTTGTGCCTCTTAGCTTTAGCCTTTCTTGGGAATATTTGACCGCAAACTGAGCAGGTAAACGGTTTCTCACCAGTGTGGGTTCTTGTGTGTCTTTTTAAGTGTTGATTATGAGCAAATTTTCTACCACAAACTGAGCAGGCAAAAGGCTTATCTCCAGTGTGGGTTCTTGTGTGTATTTTTAAGTGTTCCTTCTGAGTAAAATTTTGACCACAAACTGAGCAAGCAAAAGGCTTCTCTCCAGTGTGGGTTCTTGTGTGTATTTTTAAGTTTCCCTTATGATAAAAATTTAGACCACAAACTAAGCAGGCAAAAGGCTTCTCTCCAGTGTGGGTTCTTGTGTGTTGTGTTAAGTTTTGCTTCCAAATGAATTTTAGGCCACAAACTGAGCAAGCAAAAGGCTTCTCTCCAGTGTGGGTTCTCGTGTGTATTTTTAAGTGTTCCTTGTTAGCAAAATTTTGACCACAAACTGAGCAGGTAAAAGGCTTATCTCCAGTGTGGGTTCTTGTGTGTTGTTTTAAGTTTCCCTTCTGAGCAAAATGTTGACCACAAACTGAGCAGGTAAAAGGCTTATCTCCAGTATGGGTTCTTGTGTGTTGTTTTAAGTTTCCCTTCTGTGCAAAATGTTGACCACAAACTGAGCAGGAATAAGGCTTTTCTCCAGTGTGAGTTCTTGTGTGTGTTTTTAAGTTTTCAGTCACAGCAAATTTTTTACCACAAACTGAGCAAGCAAAAGGCTTCTCTCCAGTGTGTGTTCTTGTGTGTACTTTTAAGTATTCCTTATGAGCAAAATTTTGACCACAAACTGAGCAGGTAAAAGGCTTCTCTCCAGTGTGAGTTCTTGTGTGTCTTGTTAAGCTTCCCTTCAGAGAGAAACTTCTGCCACAAATTGAGCAGGTAAAAGGTTTCTCACCAGTGTGGCCAATCACATGTCTTCTTAATTGATACTTGGAGCCAAAAGTTTTTCCACACTGAGAACATTTCCAATGTTTGCTGTCAGTGTGACATGTCACATCACCATCAGTGTGAGGAGTGTGTGACATGTCTTCACCATCTGACATTTCAGCTAATCGGCTGTCTGCTTGTGATCCTCTACGGTGGTCCTCATCATCTTCTGTTGTTATTTGTTGTCTTGAGCTGCTGCTTGGAGGCTCCGCCCCTTTATTCTCTTCATATTGACATTCATCTTCAGTCTTCAAATTGACACCAGTCACGGGCAACTCTGTGAAATCCTCCTCTTTAATGTATGGTGGTAGCTGCTCCTCTTGTTTTATGTTGGGAAGCTGTGGCTGCTCCTCTTCTTTAACTTGAAGAGGCTCCAAGTACTCCTCCTCCTTCACGCCAGGGAATTCTGGCTCCTGCCGCTCAGGACAAGGATACTTTTCACCGACGTCTGCGGGACACAAGATACACATGGTTTGGTAAAGTCCGTTTTTTATTCATTTGTTCATTTATTTCAGGCCGCAATCAACATCAACAATATACAATTTTTTTAGACAATACTCAACTAAACCTACCCTGAAAAGGAGTGGGAGGAAGAAAATCTTAAGTCCCACACCCAATCTCGTTAATATCAAGCTTTGAAAACAAATTTGACTACTTTCCTGCAAGCTTGCTGTAACCAACAGCGGTTTTCATGAACACAAGAAAAAAACTGTTACCAAACAGAACTAAAACAATGTGTTAATTAACTAACATGACATTAAAAGCTCATACCAGCAATGGTAATGAAAACTAACAATACCAGCTTGGGTAAGAAAAAAACAGAAAAAAAACAAAAGCACAAACAGCACATATCAATAATATTAAGACACAAGTATACCAACATTGGTGATAGATGATATGCATTAATAATAATAAAAAGCAGCAAGCATTCACTATCACAATAAGATGAAATTATGTAAGTTTAAGATGCAATGTAGCCGCAAGGGAGTACAAGCCAGTGTCTTCTTGTGCCGGTCCCAAGCCCGGATAAATACAGAGGGTTGTGTCAGGAAAGGAAATGGAGTAGGAGTTATCGTGAAGGAGGAGTTTGTTAGGAACGTCCTGGAGGTAAAAAGAGTGTCAGAGTGATGAGCCTGAAGCTAGGAATCAAAGGTGTGATGATAAATGTTGTTAGTGGGTATGCGCCACAGATAGGATGTTAGCTGGAGGAGAAGGAGAACTTTTGGTTGGATCTTGATGAAATGATGCAGAGCATCCCTAGAAGTGAGAGAGTTGTCATTGGTGCGGACTTCAATGGACACGTTGGTGCAGGAAACAGGTGATGAGGAGGTGATGGGCAAGTTGGGTATCCAGGAGAGGAACGCAGAAGGACAGATGGTGGTTGACTTTGCAAAAAAAAAAAAAAAAAAAAAAGGAAATGGCTGTTGTGAATACTTTCTTCCAGAAGAGGCAGGAACATAGTGTGACATACAAAAGTGGAGGTAGGAGTACATAGGTAGACTAAATCTTGTGTAAGCGGTGTAATCTGGAGATCAGCGACTGCAAAGTAGTGGTAGGTGAGAGTGTAGCCAAACAGCATGATGTTCGCTGATGACATTGTGATCTGTAGTGAGAACAGGGAACAGGTGGAGGTAAAGCTCGAGGCGTGGAGCTTCGCCCTGGAAAGGAGGGGAATGAAGGTTTGCCGTAGCAAGACAGAGTATCGGTGTGTCAGCTGGGTCAGAGAATCATTCATTCCGACATAGTTGTTTATAGAAGTGGCGAGCGGGTTTGTTGCAAATGAACTTTTGAGTTGAATAAATGCAAATAGAATGAAAGTTACGACTTTAACTGCGATTCTATGAGTCCATGACGACCGCCAGTTGGTGGTGCTTCAACCACTGAATGTTTCTTGTGCATGTGCGAAGGAAACATTCAGTGCTTAGAGGACCGCTATCTGGCGGTCGGGAGGGACAAATAGAACTATACATTGTTTTCATTTTTTAGATTTCAGAATGAAATGCCGCTTTTAACTCAGAAAATATTTCAGCCTGAAGAACATTAGATTTCAGTTGAAGAATCCCCCCCACCCCCCACTCTCAATAAAAACAATGTAATGACCCCCCCTGTAATTTATTTCTGCAGACGGGTCTGATTGTACATAATCATTTGCATACAGCTTGTTAAAAAAAATTGAGGAAGAAACTGCTTTTTGCTGTGTACAAGTGACACAGTGATGTTAAATTTTAACAAGTAGTTCTGAGAAATTCAATTCTGATCTGAGAAACATACCAAAGCAACTGAGAAAAACTGTAAACGTAATATAACTAAGTCCTCGGATGAAGATTTCGTTCCATATAAAGAAAAGTATTGATGAAACAAGTGACAAACCTGATCTGGTCAATACACCTCGAGGCTGCTTGCAAACAGCGTCCAGCAGTTGAAGTTGACGCTCGTTCTCCTCTTGTGCACCACAAAGCTCTTCTTCGTACTTGACGTTCGTTCTTGCGAACATTTTCACACGATATTCACGACACTTTACGCTCACACTTGGCGTCTGCTGAGCCAATTTGTCGATAACAAACGCGTTTCCTTTTTTGGTGGCTAGCAAGCTAAGCTAAACTAAGCTAAGATAAACATGGCCGAGAGATTTTGACGGGCACTGTCTGAGACGAATTCGACCAGACACGAAATTATGTTAAGTAGTGACGGACGCACAATGTGAATATTTAAATTCGTTCAGTCCGAACTCAGGATTGTGAAGAGCGTGTAGCCTGTAATGGAGTATTTTCGTCACGTCGCGTGAAATCTACGGCAACTCCAGATGGACATATCTCGTTAAAAATAATAAACCTTAAAATATCACGTTTAATTTTCGATTAATTTAGATAATTAGAAAGAAATCTTTAAACTGTATTTGGACGAATAAGAAGCATGTTTAATTCCTGTACAGTGTTGTTGTGAAGTTGTAAACTCGACATCTTCTAATTTAACAATATTGTTCATCACTGCAACGTATCACGTTCATCTCTCGAAATCTGATGATGTGCTACAAAATAAGAGCGTAGAAAAGAAATACGTTCGAATGGACATACATACCTAAAAATTATTGATGGGTCCGGTTTACCAAAAATATACATTTATTTCAGTATTAATGGATGACAGTTTTTATTACTATATTTATAGAGTCATACTGAATGTAACCAGAATGAACGACAGATATTTTGTGAATTTACGTTTACTTCCACCAATTATGTGTGATGGTGACGACCCTGAAGGTTGAACTAGTGAACGCTCCAAAGCAATGGAATTCTTCTCTTAATAGTCTAGATTTTATCCAAAATGTCAACTGTACCACTCATTCATATGGCAACACATTGGACGTTGTTTTTACAAAAGGTGTCAATGCTGGTCTTTCATCCATACTGCAGGTCCCTGTGTTTTAACACTTTTGTGTGTTTTTAATCTATCTTTCGATGCGCTGAGTAAATCCCCACTGTTTTCGTTATAGTGACAACGCCAAGTCCCTTTGAGCTGACCGTTTGTTAACACTTGATTCCATCTCCACTATGGGGATGTCCAGACACCCTTACTGATAACTTAATAAGTGTATTGTCAGAAACACTCAAGTCTCTCGCCCATCATATAACTACTAAAAATACTCTGACTAAACCTGTGCCCTGGTTTTCAGAACACAATCGCTTACTAAAACGATCCTGTTGCCGACTTGAGAACGGGTGCGAGCAACAAAATTATTGTTTCTTCGCCTTGCCTGGACTCAAGGTTTGAAACGTTATAAACGTGCACTTTCTACCGCCAGGGCTGCATACTTTTCTAATTAGAATGAGTCCAATAAGAATAACCATCGCATCCTGATACTGTGACCAAACTTACCCAGTCTACTCCTGTTCCAAATTTGCCCCATTCCGCTGATGATTTTCTTCAGTTTTTCATTAATAAGATCTCAAACTAGACAGTAAATTATCAGCCAGCAGTTCTCCAGAAATGTGACAGTTCAGAGCTCACTATCCTTGTCCACCAGTTCACGCTCACAGTTTGAACCAATCTCATCTGAGGCTTTGGCCTCTGCAGTAGCTGCCTCAAACCCTATGTGCGCATTAGACCCAGGACGCCCGACCCCCCAAAATCCTCACTTAACTGGCATGGCATCTTGAGAGCGCCACCTTCTCAGTTGTGTGTGAACGTCGTGGGAAAAAAAAGGCATGTTAAGAGCAGTACTTTATTCAGGATCATAATCAGGTACACTTTTTCATCATCTCACCACAATCAATC